>NW_006409399.1:0-1314 GCF_000296735.1 Chrysochloris asiatica | reverse complement strand
CAAAATCGACATACCACTGGTAAACGTAACAGAAGAAAAGAGAGAGAAGACAAAAATAACATGCATTAGAAACCACATGGGTGATGTCACAACGGAACCAAAGGAAATCAAAAGGATAATAAAAGAATACTATGAAGAGTTGTACTCCAACAAATTTGAAAACTTAGAAGAGATGGATATATTTTAGATAAACAAGACCTACCTAAACTTACACACAGTGAAATAGAAAACCTGAACAGACCCATAACAAAAGAAGAAATTGATCAGGTCATCAAAAAACTCCCAACTTAAAAAGTCCAGGCCCAGACTGCTTCACTGGTGAATTCTACCAAATATTCAGGGAAGATCTGTCACCAAATCGACTCAAATTATTCCAGAATATAGAGGAGAATGGAAAACTCCCCAATACATTTTATGAAGCAAGTATAACCCTCATACCAAAACCAGGGAAGGACATCATTAAGAAAGAAAACTGTAGACCAATATCCCTCATGAACATAGAATCAAAAATTCTCAACAAAATCCTAGCCAACAGAATCTAGCAACACATCAAAAAGATAATACACCATGATCAAGTGGGATTCCTAACAGGGATGTAAGGATGGTTCAACATTAGGAAAACAATCAACGTTATGCACCATATAAATAAGGAAAAAGAAAAGAAGCACGTGATAATATCAATTGATGCAGAAAAGGCATTTGACAAAATCCAACATCCATTCCTGATAAAAACACTCAACAAAATAGGAATTAAAGGGAAATTCCTCAACATAAAAACCAGCATATATATATAAACCAACAGCCTAGGAGCTCTGGTAGTGTAGTGTATACGAATCGGGCTGCGGACCTTAAGGTCAGCAGTTCGAAACTGCCAGCTGCTCTGCAGGAGAAAGACGAGGCTTTCTACTCCTGTAAAGATTTAGACCTTCGGAAACCCTGTACAGGGTCGCTATGGGTTGGAACCGACTCAATGGCACTTAACAAAAACAATATAAAAACCAACAGCCTACATTACTCTCACTGGAGAGAAACTGAAAGCCTTTCCTCTGTGAACAGGAACCAGACAAGGATGCCCTTTGTCACAGCTTCTATTCAATATTGTGCTGGAAGTCTTAGCAAGAGCTATACATCAGGACAGGGAAATTAAAGGCATTCAAATTGGCAAAGAGGAAGTAAAACTCTCCCTATTTGCAGACGATATGATCCTATAAGTAGAAAACCCCAATGACTCAGCAAAAAAGATACTAGACCTCATTGGAAGATTCAGAAAAGTTCCTGGGTATAAGATTAACATACAAAAATCAGTTGGATTCC
>NW_006409398.1:59793-60316 GCF_000296735.1 Chrysochloris asiatica | reverse complement strand
AGAGGAATTGCTGGATCATAAGGTATTTCTATTTCCAACCTTCTGAGGAAGTGCCATATTGCTTTCCAGAGAGGTTGGACCATTTTGCAATCCCATGAACAATTCAGAAGCATCCCAGTCTCTCCACATCCCCACCAGCATTTATTGTCCTCTACTTTTTTCATCTTTGCTGTTATTGCTGGTGTGAGATGATAATCTCATTGTTGTTTTGATTTGCATCTCTCTAATGGCTAGTGATCGTGAACATTTCTTCTTATGTTTGCTGGCAGCCTGGATCCCCTCCTTGATGAATTGTCTGTTCATGTCCTGTGCCCATTTTTTAATTGGATTATTTGTCTTTTTCTTATAGAGGTGTTGTAGTTTCCTATATATGTTAGAAATGAGTCCCTTGTCTGGCTCTGATGTGTCATTGCAAAAGATTTTTTTTCCCATTCTGTAGGTTCCCTTTTTACTCATTTGGTGAAGTTTTTTGATGCACATAAGTTTTTAATTTTCAGTATGTCCCAATCATCTATTTTGTTTA
>NW_006409398.1:50400-58058 GCF_000296735.1 Chrysochloris asiatica | reverse complement strand
CTAATCCTACAGTGCCACACCAGGACTCCAATTTAATTTGCAGTTACCTTTATAATTATAAAGGAGCTCTGGTAGCATAGTGGTTACGAATTGGGCTACAAACCTCAAGGTCAGCAGTTTGAAACTACCAGCTGGTCCGCGGGAGAAAGATGACACTTTCTGCTCTCATGAGGATTACAGCCTTGGAAACCCTGTACAGGGTCACTATGAGTCAGATCTGATTCCATCACACAAAACAATAAACAACATTATAATTTGAATGCCTTTTCCACAGGCTAAGCTAAACTCCATCTGCTTTGCAGAACCCTAGTTAACATGTTACAGAAGGGAACAGTGTAGCCCGAATCTCAGTCTGTTTGTTGTTGTTGTGAAGTGCTGTCAAGTCGGGTCTGACCCATAGCAACCCTGTATAGGCTATCTGAGAAGCAACTAGTGAGCTTGAACTGCCGACCTTGCAGTTCAAACTGACTTTGCAGTCCAGTGCATTAGCCCACAGTACCACAGCAGGACTCCAGTCTCAGCCTGTTAAGTGTCACTGAGTCAGTTCTGACCCATAGCGACCTTGTATAGGGTTTCCGAGGAGCAGCTGGTATGCTTGAATCACCAACCTTGCGGTTCAAACGGCTTTGCAGGCTGGCACATTAACCCAAATCTCAGTCTAGGTCCTAGGAAAATGGCCAGAGAGCCAGGCTGCACCTATCAGTGACACTTCCATTCTCCCAGAGCAGGGTGTGAGTTTGCAGCTAACTTCGATGACTTGACAAGAGGAAAATGACAAGAGCAAAGCATTGGAGTTGAAGGTAAGGGCTCAGCTGAGACTCTGGGAGCCTGCTTTACCTTCTGTTTCCCATAAGTAAAATGAGAGTGACCACGGGGTGCACTCCGGGATTGTGGGGGCTGTATGTTCCTGATGACTCAGCATATAAAAAGAAAAATAATTGAAATAAAACTCCAGGCCCAGGAACTGAGGATTCCAGATTCTATAACTGACATTCCAAAGATGTCAGCCTTGAGGGAAAAATAGAACTAACCTGTAGATGGCGTCTCTTCCTAATAAAGTTTATATCTCCAAGAGACACGGGTGTTAAATAAATTTATAGCTAGGGTTGAATACGTTTTCTTTATTCCTTTCATAAGATAAAAATACCTCTGTACCTGAGATGGGAGTGATTGGAGGAAAGGGGTCCAGAAATCCGGATCAAACGTGGACCACTTATTGACTGAAATCCTGAGGAATGCTGAAGCCTGCTCCCCTCCTTGCTTGAGTAATTGTAAAGCTACACAGACCCTGCCCTGGGCACATAGCGGAGCAACATGTCATGGAGCAAGACCTCCTATAAAAATTCCGTATTTTATGGGACTTGCCCTTAAGGAAGACTACCCATAAAAATTCTGTATTTTTACTTCCTTGTGAGATATTTTACAGGTCGAACTTGTTTACCTAGTGCCCTAGGCATAATTTTAAAGGACAAAGCTACTGGTGCAAAGGAGAATGCCAACCCCTGGGAGGAGTCTAAATTAGGGGCCCCAAGAACCACAAATGCTCAATATTCCACAATTTCCCTTTGTTCCTATCCGAGGTCTTTGGGGTGGAATCCATCTTGAAGAAGTGCTGCATAGGCACCCAATTAGCAACGACCCCTTCTAAATAGGCCACTTCCCAGAAATCCCACCTATCATTATGAATAACAGGATGTCTTTTCCCTACCCTAAATCCCAGCATTGCCTTTGTTCTGGGAGACCAGGGTCGTGCTTGCATACCTCTTTCCTTTAAAACACTTTTGCTCTTGTGGAAACAAACCCTGCCTTACCTGAATATTCTTAGTAAATAGATGGTGAGACACTCTCTTGAGAGCAGAGATGCAGTTGGCAATTCCTGCAACATCGTTGAAAGGGAATATGTAGCTAAGGTGGTGTTGCTGTTGTTAAGTGTCCTCAGTGGATTCCCACTGATAGGGACCCTATATAGGTTTCTGAGGAGAGGCTGGTGACTTTGAACCGCTGACCTTGTGGCTCAAATCGACCTTGCAGTTCAGTGCTTTATCCCAGAGCACCACACCAGAACTTATAAAATATAAGCTCTGTATTTACACAGACACCTTGAAGTGAATATTTAGGAAAAGATGAAACTAGGTTCCTTTCTGTTTATGCACAAACAAACAAACAAACAAAACAAAACACTTTTCTGTCTCCTTACCAGGTGTGACTAGATTGATTGGTTTTGCGTTGCACCACGCATGACCCTGGCTGCGTTTGGGTAGCTTTACGGAGCCAGGAGTCCTGGTGTGGCGCTGTAGGATAAGCACTGGACCAAAAGGTCAGCGGTTCAAACTCACCAGCCATTCCTAGACAGGGCCGCTAAGAGTCAGAACCGACTCCACGAAACTTGACAAGAATCAGTGAACTCGGCTCCGCTTCATCTGAGAAATTTTGATGCAAAGTCCTCGGCTTTCCCGTCAGCGTTGCCGGACTGGGTGGCGTTGTGGGGCAGGGGGCGCATTCCCTGCCACTGGAAGCGACTCTTCCATCAATCACTTCTGGAGCCGAGGGGCGGGGTGGGAAGTCGGTGGCAAAATCGACCACAGGGATGTAGTTTCAGGGGAGACCACTCGGGAACCACTGCCAATTTGACAAATACGTATTTTCAGAGGAAAGGCTGGGTTGTCTGTGGACACAGTTACTATCGCTGGGTTAGAGAACAGCGTGGTAGCCCTAAAGGTCTGATGAATCTGCGAACTACAGTTCTGGCGGACCCTGACGATGACCTCAGAGACCAGGTGAGGCCCTCGACCCCAGAGGCTTTTCCCGCACACACGATCGCAAGGAGTAGGGGTGGCGTTGGTGCTGGAAGTGGGGTTCAGACAGGGGGCGGGTCAGGCGGGTTAGCTCCCGCGAGCTCGACGGGTTCTGTGTTTAGGGAAGGGAGCGCGGCTCTAAGACGCCAGTTGATTTGGAGAGATGGCCGGGATCCTGGAGTTGCGAGGCGCTTCGTGGTCCCTAGGACCTGGGCTGGGACGACAGAGACCTGGAACTAAGGATTTCTGATTGGAAGGGGGCGGGATGAGTCCAGGAGAAACTGCACTGCTCCGCTCCGTGCGTCCCCCGGGTTCTCAGGGCTGTGGGGGGAGTTTCGCCCGGTGCAGATGGACTGATATCCTCTGGGGGCGGGGGCGGCAAAGGTGTAACCCTCAGGGTTTCTGGTGGAGCCTGGAGACCACATAGGTGGTCGTTGAGCAAGGATGGAGTTGGGAGGCAACTTAGGACCTTGTTTTCCTTGGCTTGTTGCGAGGATGGGGAGGTGACTGGAGTTGAGTTTTGCCAATGAGTAACTCCCATATATATTTTGTGTTAAAGCAGTTTTTACTGAAGGAAGGATACAGTTTGAGCCGGTAAAGGCATCAGAGCGACACTTGTGCCTTGTGGCTTCGCTTGGCTGATTGGCCTTTCCTGTATGCACTGTGCACAGCTTGCTGGTCTGGCATAATGATTGGCATCTCATGGATGATTGAGGATTGGATTAACTCTGGTCTGGTGAGGGAGGCCCCTCCTTGTCATGGAAGAAAATCATGACACAGAAGTAACCTAAAGACAGAGTGGTTTTTAAGGACTCCTGGTAAATAAAGAGACAGTTACTGGCTAAAAACTAAGCTGGCAAAGAAGCAAAGCCACATGAAAACTAAATGGTCCAGAAACTGATACACTGGCTATGAGCTGGTCCAGTTAGCAACAGAGAGGTCTGGAGGCATAGAGGCTTAATTGCAGAGAGCAGCTAAGACAGCTGAGCAAGGTACTATGCTGGCTATGAGCTGGGCCAGTTAGTGGTAGAGAGGCACCACCAGCAGAACTGTCCAAGGTACTGCTGGAGAAATGCACTAGCTGTGAGCATTTTTATTTCCTCTAAGTAGTGTAGTGGTTACGAATCAGACTGTGAACTGCAAGTTAAGCAGTTCGAAACTACCAGCTGTTCTGTGGGAGAAAGATGAGGCTTTCTGCTCCCGTAAAGATTTACAGCCTTGGAAACCCTGTACAGGGTTGCTATCGGCACATAACAACAAGTTTGTCCTGGTGTGGCACTGTGGTTAATGTGCTGGACTGAAAGGTGGACTTGAACCACAAGGTCAGCATTTCAAGTTCACCAGCCACTCCTCAGAAACCCTATAAAGGGAAGGTCAGCACTTCAAGTTCACAAGGGTTGCTATGGGTTGAAACTGACTCAATGGCACTTAACAACAAGTTTATCCTGGAATCTTGGTGTGACATTATAGGCTAAACACTGGACTGACTGCTAACCTAAGATGCAGCACTTCAAACCCACCAGTCGCTACTTAGAAACCCTATACAGGGTCTCTGTGAGTCGGAACCAACTCCAACAGTGCTATCCTGCAAGAAAACTGTCCTGATTGGGCAACAGCAACCAGAGTTGTGTTGTGTTACTTTCAAGTTGCGTTGTATTCTGATTTGCCTTCTGAGTTGTATCCCAATAAACTACTTAACTGCAAGTACAGTTCATGATTTCTGTGAGATGTGGCAGTGAGTTACTGAATCCAAGGGTGGGCGAACAAGAATGCTAAGAGGAAAAGTGGTGATACTTGGTGTCCTAGATGATGAACTGTCACAACAGCTTGGAGAAGTTATATTTAGCTTCCACCTCATAGGAACCAGCTCTTTGCTGAGTTCTATTCATGAAATGATTTGTTTTCTGTATATAGTTCATCTTTCTTTCTTCTACTCCCTTCCTCTTCTATACCCACCGGTGGTGTTCTAGATGAGGCTGCACAGTTGGCCTGAGTCTCAGCGTGAAGATGGCACTGAGCACAATTACTGTGGACTCATGGGGTCTGCATGAGAAATGAACCTGTATTACTTTCCATCACTGAGGTTTCGAGAGTTGTTTCCTACTCCAGTGTAACATATCCTTTTCTCCACTTCACTCTGAGGGTCCTGTCTTCTTCACGGTGAATTTTGAACCCTACGGACATTTGATCACTCTTCTTTTTCACATAGGGCCGGCCCTTCTGTGTATGTGGGTTTCATACTTGTACATTTAACCAACTGCAATTGGAAAATATTTGGGTGGGAGGGAAGCAATGAAGTGGTGAAAGCAATGCCTCACAAGCTCCGTGGGGTGTAAAGTGCCGCTTATGTGGCGTTTGCATTGCGTTCGTTACTGTAAGTAATCCAGAGATGATCCAGAGTATATGGGAGGATGTATGTAGGAGCTCTGGTAGCGTAGTGGTTACGAATCGGGCTGCGAACCTTAAGGTCAGCGGTTCGAAACTACCAGCCGCTCCACGGGAGAAAGATGAGGCTTTCTACTCCCGTAAAGATTTACACCCTCGAAAACCCTGTACAGGGTCGCTATGGGTCAGAACTGACTCAACGGCAGTTAACAACAACAACAACATGTAGGTGGTATGCAAATACTGCCCATTGTATGCAAAGGACTTGAGCATCTCAGTGGGTTTGGCTATTCTAAGAGGGTCCTGAACCAATCCTCCACAGATACCTAGGGACGAATGTAGTCACTTTTACATTCGTCCCATGTGGTGGCATTGTTGAAGGAAAGGGGCTTTGGAATGAGAAGCCTGCATTCATTCAAGGCTTGACACTTAACACTTGTAGCTGTATAATTTTAGGGACAAGAACCAACTTCTCAATGCCTCAGCTTTCTCTTTTTAAAAATCATAGTGGTACGTATATCTTGGCTATGCTGAAAAGAGTAATGCAAGTCTTTGTTTACTACAATCTCTGTTTTATAAATGCTATCTACTCCTACTCGTAGTACAAGGAGGAGAGGAGCTATATTTATCAGCTTAGCCTAAGTTGTTCTGCAGTAACACAGCAGCTGTTCTGCAGAAGAAAGATGAGGCTTTCTGCTCCTGTAAAGATTTACAGCCTTGGAAACCCTGTGCAGGGTCACTGTGAGTTAGAACTGACTCCCTGGCACACCACCACCACCACCACCAATCCCTAGGATTAGTGAAATGACCAAGATACATTCGTTCTTAAAAGAATCTCACATTCTAGTAAAAACCATCATTTAACTAGAAAAATTGCAGCATGGTTTAATTAAGGTGCTGTGTCTAATTTGCATAGAAAAGGGAGTGAACAGCTCTCTCTATTGTTGGGGGGTGAGTCCTGAGAGCATCTTAGGGGAAGCCTAGCTAGCCTTCAAAGGGTTGCTATTGTTGTTGGGTGCACTCCGGTCTGTTCTGACTCATAGTGACCCCACGCACAACAAAACACTAACTGTGCCTGCACCATCCTCAGAATACGCTGTTGCCTGATGGCTGGTGCGGCTCTGTAGGACCTGAACTTTGAATCACAAGGTTGGCAGTTAAAACCCACCAGCTGCTCCTCAAAAAACCCTAGACAGGGTCTCTGTGAGTCAGAACTCACTCGACAGTATGTACAACAACAACAATAATGCAATGTCTGTCATTTGATTTCTTGACTGCGTCTTCCTTCTGCGTTGATTGTGGATCCAATCAAATTGAAGTATTTCACAACTCAAGTCTTTCTGTTTATCATAACGTTATTTACTAGTCCGGTGGTGAGGATTTTTGTTTTTTTTTTTACATTGAGGTACAATCCATACAAAAGGCAGTAGTCTTGGATCTTCGTCAGTAACTATTTCAAGTCCTCTTTGTTTCTAGCAAGAATAGCTGTGCCCTCTGCATATTGTAAGTTGTTAATGAATCTTCCTCCAATCCTGATGCCACGTTCTTCTTCATGGAATCCAGCTTCTCAGATTATTTACTCAGCATACAGATTGAATAAGTATGGTGCAAGGATACAACTCTGGCACACAGCTTTCCTGATCTCAAACCATTCAGTATCCCCTTGTTCTTTCAAACAACTGCCTCTTGGTCTATGTAGAACTAAAGTTCTACATGAGCACAGTTAAATGTCTGGAATACCCATTCATTGCAATATTATCTATAGTTTTTCATGATCCACACAATTGAAAGGCTTTGCATAGTCAGTAAAGCACAAGTAAACATCTTCCGGGTATTCTAATCTTTCAACCAAAATCCACCTGACAGCAGCAGTGATATCCCTGTTCTACTTCCTTTTCTGAATCTGGCGTGAATTTCTGGTAGCTCCCTGTCAATGTACTACTACTCTAACTGGTATTAAATTATCCTCAGTAAATTTTACTTGCATATGATATTAATGATACTGTTCAATGATTCCCATATTCCATTGGTTCACCTTTCTTTGGAATGGGTACAGATATGGATCTGTTTCAATCAGTTGGCCAGGTAGCTGGCTTCCAAGTTTGTTGGCATAGTTGACTGAGTGCCTCCAGCAGTGCATCAGTTTTTAACACATTTCAATCTGTAGTCCATCAATTCCTGGAGCCTTGTTTTTCACGAATGCCTTCAGTGCAGCTTTGACTTCTTCCTTCAATACCATCAGCTCTTGATCATATTGTACCTCTTGAAATGGTTGAACATCAACCAATTATTTTTAGTACCATGACTCTGTGTATTCCTTCCATCTTCTTTTTTTTTAATTAAATGTTTTTATTTTGCATTGAGTGAAAGTTTACAGGGCACATCATCAGCTTCACATTCCACCATTCATATAGCTTGTTTCATTACATTGATCATTATCCCCGCCATATATCATCAGTTTACAGTGTTTCTCTCTAT
>NW_006409398.1:48622-50155 GCF_000296735.1 Chrysochloris asiatica | reverse complement strand
TTTTTTTTCTTCAGTTCTTTCAGTTTGAGAAATGCAGAGTGTAAAGGGGTACCAGGCAGCAATAAAAACTTCCTGGGTAATGCACATTGTTAAACTCTCAACTATTGGTTGAAAGGTTGACAATTCAGACTTACTCAGAGTTACTTCAGCAGTTAGGTCTGGCAATCTGCTTCTGAATGGACACTGCCTTAAAAACCCTATGGAGCATATGTACACTGTACACATGAGGTCACCATGAATTGGAACTGACTCAACAGCAGCTAACAATAGTAACTAGGTAGCAGTTGTCATGTGGGCTAAGGTCCTGGCCAGGGTGCCTGAGCATTTCTAAAGGTGGCATAGCCCGTAACATCACCTGCCTTCCAGGACCACCTGAATAGAGAACTATGACTGATAGGGTTGTCTGGCTTACACACACACAGATGGCAGGTGGGTGTTACTTTTGCAGAAGTCATTGCAAGACTTGGAGGGACTTAATTCAGATCTGCACATTCCACACAGTACAGGGACTGGGAAGTGAGTTCCGCTGGAGACTTAGCTCAGGGAGTGGGAAACTGACTGCCAAGCCTGAATGCTCAGTCTGGAGACTTCAGATGCCCTTTCTCCACAGGCAGTGGGCTCTTTTCTGTCTTCTCTCTGATACAGATAACAGACACTGAACTGGGACATGAGGCCTGAATCTGACCTATGTGGGCAAGAGGGCGCAGTAAATTTTAACAGGAAAGGGTGTGTGTCAGGGAATAGACTTGAAGGCTTATAGACCAGGAATGACTGACGGTAGAAACTCCAGAGAACCCGAGTGGACGGAGACTCTGTGAGCGGTGACCAGATGTTTGCACCACTACTTGTCTGTCAGTTTCTTTTTCTGTTGTTGCTTTTGTATTGTTGTGTTGCTGGAATCAATACCACCAATATTTCAAATATTATCAGTGTCACCCACGGTGGGCAGGTTATAGAGGAGCTTTTCTACTGTGACAGACTGTGAAGAAGGAATAGGTGGCCCACTCTTGAAACATTAGCCACTGAAATCCTTAGGAACAACAGTGGAACATTGTCTCCGATAGCACCAGAGGATGAGTCCCTCAGGTAGAAGATACTCAAACTATGACTGGAAGAACCGTATCCTCCAAGTACAGTCAACCTTCATGATGTTGACAGAGCAGAATTTTGGGGACCTTCATTTGCTGATGTGGCACAACTCAAAATGAGAAGAGATTGTGAATCAGCATCTATTCACAATCAAACATGGAACGTACAAAGTATGAATCTAGGAAAATTGACAGTCGTTAAAAAGGAAATGGGATACATAAAGATCAATATCCTAGTTGTTAGTGAACTGAAATGAACTGGTATTCACCTTTTGAATCAGACGGTCATATGACCTATTTATTATACTGGGAAGGACAAATTCAAGAGGAATGACATTACATTCATTGTTATAAAGAACAAGATCTATCCTGAAGTTCAAACCTGTCAATGATAAGATATATTCATACTCCTACAAGGAAGACCAATTAATACAACTGTTATGCA
>NW_006409398.1:47019-48132 GCF_000296735.1 Chrysochloris asiatica | reverse complement strand
GCTGGACTGCAAAATCAGTTTGAACCACAAGGTCGTTGGTTTGAAAATCAGTTTGAACCACAAGCTCACCAGTTGCTCCTCGGAAACCCTATACAGGGTCACTGTGGGTCGGAACTGACTCAACGACACTTAATAACAACATATTCGTAGATGTCATCATATGGGACATACAGGAATCAAGTTGACTACACATGCAGAAAGAGGTGATGCTGAACAGACAATCAGTTACTCATATGCAAGTTCAAGTTGAAGCTGAAGGAAAGTAAAACAAGTCCACAACAACCTAAGTATGACCTTGAGTATATCTCACCTTAATTTAGAGGCCATCTTAAGAATAGATTTGACACATGAACACTAATGACTGAAGAACAGATGAGTAGTAGGCTGTGATAAGGACATCATACATGAAGCAAGCAAAAGGTTATTAAGAAGACATGAAGTAAAAGTCCAAAATTGATGTCAGAAGAGACTCTGAAATTTGCTCTTGAACATAGAATAGCTCAAGTGGATGGAAAAAATGATGAAATAAAAGAGGTGAACATAAGATTTCAAAGGGCACCTCTAGAAGACCAAGTAACGCATTATACAAAATTTACAGAAACTTGGTGTTAGGAAACCAAAAGGGATGAACATACCTGACATTTCTCAAACTGAAAGAATAGGAGGAAACTTCAAGTCTCAGCTTGCAATATGGAAGGATTCTCTGGGCAAATTATTGAACAACACAGGAAGCATCAAAAGAAGGCGAAAGAAATAGTTACTGTACCAAAAAGATTTGGTTGATGTTTATGGAGATAGGATATGATCAACATCCAATGGTACTGAAAGAAGTCCACGATGGACTGAAGGCTCAAATCAAGGATCCAGGAGTTGATGGAAAGCCCATACAAATGTTTCAACAAATTGATGCAGTGCTAGAGGTGGTCGCTTGTCTCTGCCAAGAAACTTGGAATAAAATATTTGGCTTACTGCAAGAGATCCATATTTCTGTTTTATGGCAAGATAGTGATTGCAGAAAGAGAATTTGACAAAATCTAACATCTGTTCCTGATGAAAAAAACTAAAACAAAATAGGAGCAGAAGAGAAATTCCTCAATAATTAAGGACTCCTGG
>NW_006409398.1:44636-45649 GCF_000296735.1 Chrysochloris asiatica | reverse complement strand
ATACTTCAGACATGGTATCAGGAGGGACCATGCATGCATAGACAAGGTGACCGCAACAATGGACTCAGATGGAGCAATGAATGAGTATGGTGCAGGACTGGACACCTAACACACATACTGGTGGTGATTCTGACTCATAGCAACCCTGTATAGGGTTTCCAAGGCTGTAAATCTTTACGGGAGCAGGAAGCCTCATCTTTCTCTCGAGGAGCGACTGGGGGGGTGATTATCAGGTCCTGCTGATTTAGAAAAATACTAGAGTAAGTAAAAACTATTGCTTCAAAATGATGGAAGCCTGTATTAAACAAAAAGGTCAAATATGAAGCTGTGGATTCTTGACAGAGCCTCCATCTACGTGTGTACACTTGCGAAGGTGGTGTGTGTATCTCTACCCCTCCCTGCCTGAAGAACTCTGTACTGTTTGATTGACACCATTTGAAAACAGCGGTTTGGCATCCTCCAGGGACTCAAACCGTGTGCCTTTTAAATGTTCTTTGAGTTGGGGAACTTTAAGAAGTCTAAAGGGACGACGTCAGGGCTGTACAAAGAATTGGGGTAAGGTTTCCCAATGGAATTCTCCTAAGACAGCCTTTCCTACCTCGGAGAGTGTACAGACAGGCTCACTGTCGTGATGAAAACAGATTTCTTAGTACAACTTTCCTGGCCTTTTTATCACCGATGCAGTTTCCTGTTTTTTTAAAAAAACTTCTTCATAACAACTGCTGGAATCCTCCTGTGACTTTAAAAAATATGATTACCTTTTGGAATAACATCTCTACCCTGAATTGAACCAGTCCAGCAAATGCCCTCAGAAGCCACTGTTGTTTTGGGGTTTTTTTGGCTGGGTCAAGAAGCCATGGCTGTGCTGTAGGGCAAGCACTGGACTGCTAATTACAAGGTCAGAACCCACTGTGGCTCTGTGGCAGAAAGATGAGGCTGTCTGCAGCCGTAAAGGTTTACAGTCTCAGAAACTTTATGGGTTGCTATGAATTGAATAAACTTAGTGGCAGTGA
>NW_006409398.1:40247-43616 GCF_000296735.1 Chrysochloris asiatica | reverse complement strand
ACAGGTTTGTCACAGAGCCAGGTATGCAGTCATGCCCAGAAGAGCTGGCTGTGGAGACCTGTGTTCTCTGAAAAGGACAAGATGAACTTCTTCAGACGTAGACCCTTGAGGGCCCCAGTTAACTCCTCTCATTGGGAAAAGTGATGGTGACTGGGTGTGTCTTGATGTCTTGCTTGTCTAGGCACCAGTGACATTTGAGGACATCACCATGGTCTTCACGGAGGCAGAATGGGTGACACTGAGCTTGGAGCAGAAGAACCTGTACAAGGAAGTGACGCTGGAGACGTACAGGAACCTGCACTCATTGGGTGAGGATGTGTTCTTTTCTCTTCCTTCATTAACTCAGTGGATCTTCATTGGCTGGCCACCTGTGTGCCAAAGGATCAGCAGGTAGCTCATGAGCGGTTAAGCACTCATTTCCTCACCAAATTAGCTGCTCTTTGGGAAAAAGATGGGACAGTCAGATTTTGTATAGATTAACAGTCTTGTTAATTAACTACCCTGTGGGTAGTTGTACTTTGTCCTGTAAGGTTGACAGTGACAGGCACTTCTGGTTCTCCATGTACTAACAGGCTGGGTGGGGGAGTTTGTGCCCAAGTGTTAACCTAAAGGCTAGTGGTTTGAACTCACCCAACAACACGGCAGAAGGACAGGCCTGGAGTTCTACTTCTGTAAAGATTACAGTCTATTTAACTTTGTGGACCAAATAAAATAAAATAAATTTTTAAAAATCAGTCCTGTGGAGCAGCTGTACTCTGTAACACATGAGTTGACCACGAGTTGGAATCAGCTCCACAGCAACAGGTTTGGCTTTGATTGATTTTATTTTGACTGTGTGCCAAATAATGTTCTAGACACATAGAACATATTGGTAGATATAATGGTTAGAAATCCCAGAACTCACTGGGCATACCCTTTGAGTATAAGGAGACATGAGCATCAGGAGACAGACAACAAACAGTGATCCTTATCTACAGAGATATTACAATATAGAATGTTAAAAGGTGACACATGCTATGAAGTAAAAAATCTAGGAATAAGACAGAGTGGGGAAAAGGGGTATTGGTGGGGACAGGGTGGCTGGTTGAATTTTGAAATTGGGCATTTGAAATCAGCAAGGAGGTAGCATTTCACCAAAAGCATAAGGTGCTAAGGGAGTTAGAACTCTAGGTACATTGGAGAAAAGTGTTTCAGATGGAGCTAGTTGTCGTTCATTGCTGAGGCCTTAAGGAAAGGATGTGTCTACCAAGTGGGAGCAACCATTAGGAGACCAATGACGTTGAGGTCACAGTTTGCAAAGGGGAGAGTAGTGAGAGACACCTTCTGCAACAAAAGCTAAAATGAAATGCCAAACTTTTTATGACCTTTGGATCTCATAAATGATTTTTTTTTGTCTTTTCATTTATAAATATATATTAAATATATTTATAATGATTTGTAAGTCTGGTTGACAAATATTATCAGTTGCAACAGTATTCTAGATCAGGGTTTGGCTTACTTTTTCCCAGAATGGCCGGTGGTGACTCTTTCAGTTTAGCAGCCGTCAGGTCTATGTCATAGCTCTCAGTTTTTCTTTTTTCTTTTTTTTTTTTTTTAAAGTTTTTATTGCGAATTATGTGATAGTTTACATGGGAGAACAATAGCTTTACATTCATCCTACCATATTTCATTTCATTGCAATGATTACAATCCCCTCTATGCATCATCAACCAACCAAACGGTATACCCTGCAAGCCTGTCCCCCGGCCATTAACACACAGTCCCTCTCCTTCCCTGAGTCCACAGTCCCCAGCTGCTCCATCTCTCCATGATGTCATCATCTCTGCCTCCATCTCTGGTGTCACTGTTTCTCTGCATAGGGTCCTGCTCTCCTCTCTTCTCCCTTGGTGGTCTCAGGGACCTCCGCTCCAGGACTGCAAAATCAACCACTCCCCTCCTTTTGTTAAAAAACATCTATCTTTACATTTGCAACACTCACAATCAGTCCTGGTAGCAGTTATTCCCCATTGAACCACAAGAGTCTTATCCTCATTTCCTTTCATCAGCCCTGTCCAGACAGGTTGGAAACCACTCAGTGGAGATTCTACCTTCCCCCGCACCCTATGAAGCTAGGCTCCCTCTTGAAAGCTTGTAAGCCAGTCACTTCGTGCCTTTGTAGCCCCCACATTTTGGGTAGCCAATGTCTAAGTTGCCCATCCCTGTCAACCCTGTATACAGAGGGGGTGGGAATGATCCTTGCTGTAAAGATTTGTTCTCTCCTTTGACAGTTTTTCTTCTTCAATGACATGTACACAGGTGGGCATGGCAGTGTGCCAGTGAAACTTTGCTCATGGATACTAAAATTTCAATTTCATACAATTTTCACATATTATGAAATAACTTTCTTTTGACTTTTTTACTAAGCATTGAGAAATGTAAAAAGTATTCTTAGATTGTGTGCTCTGCACAGTCAGGCAGAGGGCTGGATTTGGCCTCTGGACCATCATCTTCCCATCACTTGTTGATCAGCACAGCCCAGTGGAAACACAGTGTGAGCCAAATAGATCATTTCAAAGTTCAACTAGCCACTTTAAGAAAGAAAAACAAAACAGGTGAAATTAATTTTAATAATAGATTTCATTTAACCCAACATGTTACAATATTACAATTTTAACATGTCATTAATAATAATAAAAAAAATTAGGCATGTGATAGTTAAGGTTTTATGTCAACTTGACTGGCCAGGATTCCTGGTGGTTTGGCAGTTGAGATGTGGTTATCCCCATGGTAAAACCAAATACAGGCATATGATGAAAGGATGCTTCCTTGGGGGTGTAGCCTGCTCCCAACTTAATAGACATTCAGGAAACGCTTGCTCGATTCCTCTGGGCACCTGGGACTCTACAGTTGGGAGCCATTTCCTTGACATGTATATATGGACTCCTGGTGTGGCACTGTGGATCAGCTCTGGACCGAAAACCACAAGGTCAGCGGTTCAAAACCCACCAGCTGCTTCTTGCAAGCCTATACAGGGTTGCTAGGAGTAGGAACTGATTTAACGTCACTAAACAACAACAACAAAACATATATATAAATATATACATATGGTTTCACTGGTTTTGCTTCTCTGGAGAACCCAATCTAAGACAGTATTTTAGTGTTTTTTTTTGGCATGAATTCTTCAAAATCTGGTATGTATTTTACACTGAGAATACATCTTAGTTCCAACGCGTTATATTACCAGTGCTCAGTAAACATATGTGGCCACAGGTGGTGACAGCATCTGTGGTTAGCACTCTATTTAGTTTTTTACAGAAACTAAATAGAGATGAAGCAGAGTTTTGGAGAAACAAATCGGTTCCAGGTAGGAATCGTCTTTCAAACAGCATG
>NW_006409398.1:37972-38645 GCF_000296735.1 Chrysochloris asiatica | reverse complement strand
TCGGTGAAAGCGAGGAAGACCCTCATAAAAAATGGTACGAACCATCCTTCCCTCAGTTCTCTCCACTTAGGTGAGTTCAGTCATTCAGTGCAGTGGCCACACCACACTCAGTCATGGGATTTATTAGGGAAGTGAACTGGTTACAATTCAGGCTCCACAAAGCTCAGGGCACAGTTTTTCCAGTCAGAACCGCCTCTCCTCAGCCGGGCCCACAGGCAGGCTGTGCTCTGGCCCTTGGCCCGGCCTCTGTCCTGTTCTGAGAGTGTTATAAAACTCTTTTAGGTCTGCTGATAAATGCTCACAGGGCACTCCACTCGACCATAAACCTCAGCCTAAAGACACTTGGTTCGTTTCGTGGGTCAGTAAACCCAGTTCCACCACTTCAGTGCCTGGGGTCAGCCCGTTTGTTCTGCAAGCAAGCCTCCTGCCTGACATCACTGAGCTTTACTTGCTCTGTGGTCTGGGAGGTTCACCACTCTGTATTGTGTGTGGCTCTTGGTTCTGCTGTATAAGTCGTTTGTTTCTCAGGTTACATTTATTCC
Organism: Chrysochloris asiatica; assembly: GCF_000296735.1. Classification (NCBI taxonomy): domain Eukaryota; kingdom Metazoa; phylum Chordata; class Mammalia; order Afrosoricida; family Chrysochloridae; genus Chrysochloris; species Chrysochloris asiatica. Next base: position 38,103 of record NW_006409398.1, on the reverse strand, counting down.
TAGATATTTCACCCTTTGGGTGGCTATTGTAAATGGTATTGCTTACCTAATGTCCTTTTCAATGCTGTCACTTTTGGTATAGAGGAATCCAACTGATTTTTGTATGTTGATCTTATATCCTGCCAATTTGC
>NW_006409398.1:12749-13369 GCF_000296735.1 Chrysochloris asiatica | reverse complement strand
CCAACACCACAACTCAAAGGCATCAATTCTTCTACGATCTTCCTTATTCACTGTCCAGCTTTCGCATCCATATGAGGCTATTGAAAACACAATATTGAAAATGTGCTAATGGCACACAAACTTTGGATTTCTGATTTGTGATTGCAAACCAAACAACTGAGAACAGCGGATCTACACTCCTGCAGGATCCCTGGGCTGAACTGAGTGATGACTACACAGTCACCCTACTCCCATGGCCCTACACTTGCTCTCCTGCCCTCTTTTCTCTGACGTGAATGTAGGCATCTGAATGTGGGATTCCTGCTCTGGAAGAACCATCAGGTGTCAGTTCCTGCTCATCAATGTCAGAAGCGAGTCTTTCGCAGCTTCCTGAAGGAGGAATGCAGGTTAGTGCTGTGAGAGGAACTATGTGTTGAGGATGGCGGGTTCTCAGATCTCTCTGTGAAGATGTCTGTGTGCCCCCATGTGGATGTGGCTCCCGTGTGTTACATGCGGAAAGGAGGGAGGCAGGAAGGGAGGAAGGACTGGAATGTAGTAAGGAGTGTGCATAGCAAGTGGCCAAGGTGATGTGTACAGGAATGAGGGGCTGAGGAAGGCAGAGGGCTGAGAGCAGTAAGATG
>NW_006409398.1:11518-12033 GCF_000296735.1 Chrysochloris asiatica | reverse complement strand
TCCACCTCCTCATCACCCACACCTGGTGTTGGGATTCTGGTCCCTCCCATCCTCTCAGGTCCTGTACAAGGTTTCCACAGTCAGTCTTTCCATCTTCTCAGCCATCACACAAGTGCTGCCTATTGACCCTCCTTTCCCCCTCATCTCAATATCTGGGGGCTCTATGCCATGTTCTCATCTCCAAAAACATGCCTGATTTTTGAGCCACCAAACTTTTAACATCTCATACCTGGACTTTTTTCTCACCTGCCTCCTCCTCTCTGCCATCCCTGGTATTTATCATGCCATCTATGACACTTAACAGCAGTCACTAAAGCAAAGACTTGACGTGGATGCTCCAAACAGCACTCTTCACATTAGTCACGTGGTGGAAAGACCACTCATGTCCACCAGTAAATAAATGGATAAGTATAATGTGGCTTATCCATACATTGGGATGATATTCAACCGTTAAAAGGAATTTGATACTGTCACGTGGTATATCTTGAATGAACCTCAAAACCATTGAGAACAAA
>NW_006409398.1:10638-11192 GCF_000296735.1 Chrysochloris asiatica | reverse complement strand
GAACAAGCTAATCTGTCTTGGAAGAAGAGCAGCCAGAGTGCTCCTTAAAATCAGGATGGTGAGACTTTGTCTCTTTGGACATGTGATCAGGAGGGACCAGTCCTCAGAGAAGGACATCATGCTTGGTAAAATGGAAGATCCATGAAAAAGAGGAAGACCCCCAACAAGACAAACTGACACATGGCAGTAACAGTGGTTTCAAATGTAACAATAACTGTGAGGATGACACAGGACTGGTCACTATGAGCTGGACACGACTCAACGGCACCTAACAATAACAACCTTTTAGTGCATATCAGGAATCATTTCAGGCACTGCACTCATTTACTGCCTCAATGAGTTAAGCATTGTGGTAAACTCAGGTACACTGAGGTGACAATTAGTAAGCTTCAAAAAGCTCATGGAAATCGAGAATTTAAAGATATTGAAAATTCCCACAAACTTTGTGAATCTCTCTTCTATATCATTCTGAAGGTGACAAAACTCAAGTACCTATATTTGATCTCTAGCTGCAACGTGCCAGACTTTTAGCCTGTTGTTGTTATTAAGTGCTT
>NW_006409398.1:8441-10538 GCF_000296735.1 Chrysochloris asiatica | reverse complement strand
AGCAGTGATGGATGCATATAAAATCACTGAAATATACACTTGAAATGATCAAAATTGAAACTTTATTTCTACTTAAACCTACAATTTAAAATTAAGTAAATGTAAATGTTAAACAAGAAAAAAATTACCCAAAGAAGAATGAGATGTTCTATCTGGTATAGGACGAGAAGACTTGGGGACTGAAAAAATGTCAGCTTTGACTCTGGTGCTGATGCTGGAGGAGTGACTGAGTCTGACTTTGGCTTTTGAGATGATGCTAGAGGTGAGGCTGGAAGTGGCTCTGGCTTGTGTTCTGTAGATGAGGCTTGATGCGTGATCTGCAGCTGATTCTGAAAGTGAATGTTGATGTGCATCACAAGCGGGTTATACAGATGATGCTTGACATCACTCTTGAGAGGTATACAAAGGCAAGGCTTGATGTGGCTTGGGTACCACAGGAAGCATCTTATATGCAACTTGAGCTTGTTCTCGAAGTGATGCTCGGTATGTCCCTGGAGAGAGGTCCAGAGATGAACCTTCATGTTGCTCTCAACAATGTTTCTGAAGTAATGTTTGACATGAAGCTGGAGAGGCATCCAAAGGGAAAGCTTGATGTGACCATGGAATAGGTTCCAGAGATGACGTTTGTTGAACACACTCGTGGAACACACATGGATCTTGAGCAGGACCCAAAGGAAAGGCTGCTGCCGGCTGTGGATTGGATTCCAGAGAAGACATTTGAAATGTCGCTAGAGTATATTTCAGAAGCGATGTTGAGTGTGGACCTGGAAAGAGTTGCAGATGTGCATCTCCTTGGGGCTCTCATGAATGATGCAGAAGTAACACTCAAGTTGGATCTGGAGTGGGGTCCAAAAGATTGGGTTCCAGAGAAGAACTCCAATGTCCAACTGGGGTGTATCGCAGAAGTAAGGCTCTTGGTGGTCCTGGAGAGAGTTACAGTGGTGAATTCTCATGTTGATTTTGAGACTGACTACCAGGGAAATCTTGATGTGTATCTGAATTTGGATCCGGAGGTAACCTTCAATACAGACCTGGAAAGAGCGCCTTGGTGAACCATGATGTACACCTGGCATGAACAGCAAAGCTTAATCTCAATGTGGAGCTAGAGTAGGTTCCACAGGTGAATCACAAGATGGGTCTGCAGAGTATCCTGAGGTAAAATTTGATGTTGATCAGGAGCTGGTTTTGGAAATGCTACTCGATGGTGTTCACTAGAGAATCCTAGAGGCTTCTGTTCATGCCATTTTTGAGCATAATCCAGGAGTGGTGCTCAGAGCAGATCTGGAGAGTGTTCCAGAGGTAATGCTCCACATTGACCTGGAATGGCATGCAAAGACAAGCTTCTGTGTGGCTGTGGAATGGATTCCAGAGAAGGCATCTGGTATGTAACTGCAGTGTGTTCCAGAAATGATGCTGAGTGCATAACTGGAGAGAGTTGTACATGTTCATCTCTGCGGCATTTTTGTGTATGATGTAGAGGTAACACTGGACTTGAATCTGGAGTGGGATCTGAGGGATTGGGTTTCCGAGATGACGTCTAAAGTGTAACTGGGGTGTGTCCCAGGAGTAAGGCTCTATGTGGCCCTGGAGAGCGTTCCAGAGGTGAGTTCCGATGTTGATTTTGAGAGTGACTGGTAGAGAAATCTCAGTGTGCATCTGAATTGGGTTCCAGAGTTAACTAACCTTTGATGTCGACCTGGAAAGGGCCCCTCAGGTGAACCATGATGTAGAACTGGAGGGAACAGCAGAGATTCATCTCAATGTGGGGATGGAGGAGGTTGCATAGGCATATCTCCAGGTGGATCTGTGGTGAGATTCTGAGGTAAATATCGGTGTTCATAAGGAACTGGTTTCTGAGACAATGCTGGGCGGTGTTCAGTAGAGAATTCTGGAGATTTCTGATCATGTCCTTCATAAGCATAAGCCAGGAGTGATGCTCAGAGTGGATCTGGAGAGTTTTCCAGAGGTAATGTTCCACAATGACCTGGAATGGCATGCAAAGACAAGCTTCGGTGTAGCTATGGATTCAAGAGAAGGCATTTGATGTGTAACTGGAGTGTGTTCCAGAAATGATGTTGAGTGTATAACTGGAGAGAG
>NW_006409398.1:0-658 GCF_000296735.1 Chrysochloris asiatica | reverse complement strand
CACATGGGTGATGTCACAACAGAACCAAAGGAAATGAAAAGGATAATAACAGAACACTATAAAGAGTTATGCTTCAACAAATTTGAAAACTTAGATGGATATATTTTTAGGGGAAAAAAACCCAAAAAACAAAAAAAACGACTTACCTAAACTCACAGAGTGAAGTAAAAAAACCTGAACAGACCCATAACAAAAGAAGAAATTGATCAGGTCATCCAAAAACTGAAGTTCAGGCCTAGATGGCTTCATTGGTGAGTTCTACCAACCATTTAGGGAAAAGCTGTCACCAATACTACTCAAATTATTTCAGAATATAGAGGAGGATGGAAAACTTCCTAATATATTTTATGAAGCAAGCATACTCCATATACCAAAGCCAGGTAAGGACATCACAGAGAAATAAAATTATAGACCAATATTCCCCATGAACATAGATGCAAAACTTCTCAAAAATATCCTAGCCAACAGAATCCAGCAGCACATCAAAAATATAAAAAATACATCAAGTGGGACTTATATCAGGGATGCAAGGATGGTTTAATATTAGAAAAACAATCAATGTAATCCACCATATAAATAAGAAAAAAGAAAAGAACCACATGATCATATCGATTGATGCAGAAAAGGCATTAGACAAAATCCAACATCCATTCCTGAT
>NW_006409397.1:58735-59310 GCF_000296735.1 Chrysochloris asiatica | reverse complement strand
AAATGATTATAAAATGTTTCAAAACACTTTACAATGCAGTTGAGAAAAATAAGGAAGAAGTCAGGAAAGCACAAGGGGGCAATCAAATAACATAGATACAGCATTGGAAACAATTCAAATCCTACAGAAAGAAGTCCAAATGATTAATAATAGAATATAAGAAATAGACAATACTCAGAAAGGGCAAAGGAGTAAATTGAAGTAATGGAAGGCAGAACCAGTGAACTGGAAGACAAATCTCTCAATACCACTAAGACAGAAGAACAAACAGAAAAAAGGACTAAAAATCTGAAGAAGGTCTAAGATTCATGTTGGACAACATGAAGAGGAATAACTTAAGAATTATTGGCATTCCAGAACAAGATGTATCATACAAGTCCACAGAGGAAATAGCTGAAAAACTGCTGGAAGAAAATTTCTCTAACTTCCTGATGTGAAAAGATAAACATTCAAGAAACTCAACGAACCCCAAGAAGGACAGACCCAACAAGAATATCACTGAGACATATCATAATCAAGCTCTCCAAATCAAACATAAGGAGACACTCCTGAAAGCAGCTAGGGAAAACAGAAGT
>NW_006409397.1:56142-57275 GCF_000296735.1 Chrysochloris asiatica | reverse complement strand
ATAATATGAAGAGTTGTACTCCAACAAATTCGAAAACTTAGAAGACATGGATACATCTTTAGATAAACACAACCTACCTAAACTTAAACAGAGTGAAGTAGAAAACAGGAACAGACCCATAACGAAAGAAGAAACTGATCAGGTCATCAAAAAACTCCCAACCAAAAACCATGAAGGCCCAGATGGCTTCACTAGTGAGTTCTACCAAACATTCAGGGAAGAGCTGTCACCAATTCTACTCAAATTATTCCAGAAGATAGAGGAGGATGGAAAACTTCCTAATACATTTTATGAGGCAAGCATAACCCTCATACCAAAACCAGGGAAGGACATCACTAAGAAAGAAAATTATAGACCAATATTCCTCATGAACATAGATGTAAAAATTATCAACAAATTCGTAGCCAACAGAATCCAGCAGCACATCAAAAAGATACTACAAGTACTACAAGTGGGATTCATATCAGGAATGCAAGGATGGTTCTACATTAGAAAAACGATTAACATTATCCACCATATAAATAAGAAAAAATAAAAGAAACACATGATCATGTCAATTAATGCAGAAAAGGCATTTGACAAAATCTAACATCCATTCCTGATAAAAAACACTCAACAAAGTAGGAATTGAAGGGAAATTCCTCAACTTAATTAAGAGCATATACACAAAACCAACAGACTACATTACTCTCAATGGAGAGAAACTTAAAGCCTTCCCTCTGCGAACAGGAACCAGACAAGGATGCCCTATTCAATATTGTGCTAGAAGCCTTAGCAAGAGCTATACGGCAAGACAGGGAAATTAAAGGCATCAAATTGGCAAAGAGGAAGTAAAACTCTATTTGCAGAAGATATGATCCTTTACGTAGAAAAACCCGAAGACTCAGTAAAAAGCTACTAGACCTCGGTAGCGTAGTAGTTACGAATCGGGCTGCGGGCTGCAAGGTCAGCAGTTCGAAACTACCAGCTGTTCCGCGGGAGAAAGGTGAGGCTTTCTGCTCCTGTAAAGATTTACAGCCTCAGAAACCCTGTACAGGGTCATTATGAGTCGGAACCGACTCCAAGGCACATAACAACAACAACAACAACAAGACCTCATTGGAAGATTCAGCAAAGTGGCAGGATATAAGATC
>NW_006409397.1:48632-54783 GCF_000296735.1 Chrysochloris asiatica | reverse complement strand
ACACACAACGAACTATTATGCTACCTTGAACAATATCAAGGAAGCTGCAAGCCACCGCATGACATGGATGAACCTTGAGGACATTATGTTGAGTGAAATTAGTCAGTCTAAAAAGGAGAAATACTACATAGGACCACTACTATAGAAGACTAAGAAAAAGAACCCATACTAAAGGTGGGGGGTATTCTTTGCTGGTTACCGGGATGTCAGGGGTGGGTACGAGAAGGGAGGGGAAGGTGGAGCACAGAGTTGGGAATATACACAGGATAGTTTGGGTGCTAGGGAGGGATGGCAATAACAAGAAGGGGAAGGGGAATGGAAGAACAAGGTGGATGGGAAAACAATTAGGCAGGTTTGCATGGACTAAGAGAGACAGAGGTAAATAATGATGTATACACAAGCTTGGAACAACAGGGCTCTGGGATATAGGGCTTGAGACATGGTTGGAATGGGAAAAAGGGAGGAAATAATATTAAGATTCTTGGCTGTCTTTTGAATCTTGGTTTCCCTAGCATACTATTATAAAATACACACTTGAGGGGAAGAGAAAGGAATAGCCAGAAATATCACCATAGGAAGCTTGTAAGTCCATCTTCTGCCTATAACTGATTAGAATACCTAAATGGGGTTACAATGTGCCCAGTGAAGGAGGCTTCCTGCGGAGACTGCATTACATAAGACCATAGGTGAAATCCTGAACAGCAAGCAGCCAGAATCTTCAGAGGTGGGAAATTTCCACTTGAAAGGACAAGCAGACCAAACTGGAGCGGCTAGAAGAACTGAAGATATTTCTTGAAAGAAAGACCAACAGGAAAACTACAAAACAGTAACAGTAGTCCAATTGATTACTACAAGAACAATCAAGTTGCTTTCCCAGGAGACATCAAGGCAAGTGGTCTGATCCCCTCAGAGCAAACCCCTTCCAAGACTAAGACTCAATGGGAATACACGTTTGGTGATCACGTTCGTCACCGATAAGGGGAAGTGAAGGAAAAACAGCAATGAAGCTGTAAGCTAAGCCCTACAGCATTCAATAGATTCCTATGAACCCGGGTGGAGCCCTAGTTGGCCAGCAGTTTTGCAAGACCTGGGTACCCTTTGGCCCAGAGTCAATGACATGGCCACAGAGGACTAGAGTAAAGAGTGAAGTGTCCAGCTGTTAAAAAGAGAGGGCATATGCACAAGAACACCCACACTTGCAGATAATACCCACTTGACCTGGTTTCAATGACTGGATGATCAGAGCTCAACTAGAAGAGGAACAAAAGAGTAATCTGATACAATTTGATGAACTTGGCCTACACCTATGGATGCAGCAGCTCAAAAGAGGGAACAAATCTTTACAACAAGGATCATTCCCACCCCCTCCACATACAGAGTAGACAAGGATGGGCAACTTGGACATTGGCTACCCAAAATGGGTTGCGGGGAGGGGGGCAACTACAAAGACAAGAAGTGACTGCCTTACAAGCTTTCAAGAGGGAGCCTAAATCCAGAAGGCGTGAAGGAAGGTAGAATCTCCACTGAGTAGTATCCAATCTGTCTAAGCGGGGCTGATGAAAGGAAATGCAGATAGGTCTCATGTGATATAATGGTGAATAATTGTTATCAGGACTGATTGTGAGTGTTGGAAATGTAAAGGTCAACGTTTTGTAGCAAGAAGGGTAGTGATTTATTTTGCTGTCTAGGAACAGAGGTCCCTGGGAGAAGAGCGGAGAGTGGGACCCTACCCAGAGAAGCAGTGACGCCAGAGATTGAGGCAGAGACAATGATGTGGAGAGATGGAGAGCCTGGGGACTTTAGACGCAGAGAGGGAGAGGGGCTGTGTGCTGATGACATGGGGGCAGGCTTGCAGGGTATACCCTGTGGTTGGTTGATGATGCATGGAAGGGATTGTAACCATGGTAATGAAAGGATATACGAGAGGATGAATTTAAAACTAATGTTCTCCTGTGTAAACTATCACATAATTCACAGTAAAACATTAAAAATAAAAATCACCACTAGACCATTAAACAATAACCATATAAATGGAGAAAAGATTGAAATTGTCAGACTTTATTTTGCTTGGATCAACGATCAACACTCATGGAAGCAGCAGTCAAGAAATCAAACAGCGTATTGCAATGGGCAAATCTGCTGCATAAGACCTCTTTAAAGTGTTCAAGAATAAAGATGTCAGTTTGAAGACTAAAGTGTGTCTGACCCAAGAAATGATATTTTCAATAACTTCATATGCATTTGAAAGTCGGACAGTGAATAAGAAACACTGTAGAAGAATTGATGCATTTGAGTTATGGTATTGGAGGAGAATATTAAAAGTACCCCGGACTGCTCAAAGAACACCATTCTGTGTTGTAAGAAGTGCAGCCAAAATACTGTTTGGAAGCCAGGATGGCCAGACTTCGTCTCTCATACTTCGGACATTTTGTCAGGAGGGACCAGCCCCTGGAGTAGGATATCATAATTTGGTAAAATGGAGGGTCAGGGAAAAAGAAAGACACAAGACACCCAACACGATGGATTGGCAGAGCAGCAACAGCAATGGGCTCATCAAACGTAGCAATGATGTGAGGTTGGTGCAAGGGCAGGCAGTGTTGTGTTGTGTTGGACATAGGGTTGCTGGACATAGGGTTGCTATCAGTTGGTACCTACTTGATGGCACCTAACAACAATAACACAAGGTTTCCAAAAGTCTACAAACGAACAGGGTAACATTCTTCCCCTCAGGGTCCTGCTAAGTTAAGAAGTTTGCTGAATTTTTGTGTATCATTGTCTCTCTCTCTCTTACACTCTCTCACTCTCTCATACACAAACACTGTCTTTCACACACACACTCTGTGTGTGTGTGTGCTTTTGTTAAGTGCCATAGAATTGGTTCTTACTCATACTGACCCTTCATAGGGTTTCCAAGGAGCTATGAGCTTGAACCACCAACCTTGAGATTACCAGTGCTTAGCATAGTGGTTACAAAAAGGGCTGCGAGCTGCAAGGTCAGCAGTTCGAAACTACCAGCTGTTCTGTGGGGAAAAGATGAGGCTTTCTGCTCCCGTACAGGGTCGCTATGAGTTGGAATCGACTCCACGGCACATAACAACAACAACAATCCTTTAGCATCACAGCAGGACTCCATAGATAAGTAGATAGATAGATAGATAGATAGATAGATAGATAGATAGATAGATAGATAGAGATGTATACATACATATATACACACATATGCATAAGCATGCATCAGCAACCCAGAAGAATTTAGCCACAGATTCCAAGTGTTTCTGCTTAATGACCTCAAGGGAATGTCCTGGTCTTTGAACCAGACTTGGCACTCTGAGTCATCACTGAGGGTACGTGAATAATACCTTTGTCTTCAGTGATCTAACATCCCTGAAAGCCCATCTTCCATGAAGCCTTCTTCCACAGTCCTGTCTATATCACTTTCATATTTTCTCTAACCCATTCCCGCATCTCCACACCTATTGACTCCAGCCCTCTTTCTGCCCTCCTAATCACTCACTTGGACTACACCAACAGCCTCTTCTAACTGGTCTCCCTTGCCCTGGGTTGTTGCTGTCCCACCCATTCCTACATCTGTACTGCACTCTATAATTAGAAAAGTCCTAACCAGATCACAGACCTCCATCATACAACACTTTAGTGGCTCCATCCCAAACTCCCCAGGAAAGCACATAGTCCTACCTCTTTCTACAGCTTCAACCTCCACATTGTACTTCCTTTCCGTGTCTAATCAAATTGCTTGCAGTTCCCCCGCTATGCTCCACACTCTTACCTAAGACCTTTGCTAACTATTCTGGCCTCCTGGGAAGTCCTTTCCATCTACATTCCATTGGTTATCTGTTACTACTCTTCATGATTCAGCTTGGGTATCACTTTTCCCAGTAGGTGCCCTCTGAAGCCCCAGGTTGGACCAAGGCCTGACCCCTCCTCTCTGACCCCACAATCTAAGATGGAATTATGTGTATGTACATGAGCCAGATTCCCCATGGTCCTCTGGTTAAGGAGTGCTTTTTATCCCTCTATACCCCCTGTACTGCACACAGTGTGACTCTTGTCAATGGCCAGTAAATGTTTGCTCTATTGAAACGAATTGTAAAACTCCAAATAGAATCTCAAAGGACAATTCAATAAAACCCCTAGAATGAAGGGGAGGTAGAAATAGAAGGCATTCAGATTGAGGGAGCTCACCACTTGACTACTGGACACCCAGGACCTCAATGCTTAGAGAAAAAGGTCAGACACCCAAGCACAGCCTAAGCAAAGAATCAACCTTAACCCCCCAAACTGTCTCAGGTGCCTGATCAATCATCCCAGCCATACCTGATCACTGTTTCAATCCATCTTGTTTGGGGTCTTCCTCTGTTTTGCCGACCCTCCACTTTACCAAACATCATATTCTTCTTCAGGGACTGGTTCCTCCTGACAATATGCCCAAAGAACGATAGGCAAAATCTCACCATCCTTGCTTAGTTAACTCAAGTATGAGTGGTAACATTAGGGTTCAGACTCAGGCGTCTAGATCCAGGATGTGCCTTTAACCATTACATTGCCCTGCCACTCTTAGAATCACTTTACAGTAAAATACAGAGCTATGGTATGTAAATTACACATTTCATATAATTTTTTTAAAATTATGAAAGATTTCAATAAGCAGGCACTTGCTTATCCCTCCGAGCTCACTTTTTACTGCCTTCTTTTTTCTCCAACTACTTTGCCTACTCTCAGCTTCTGGAAAGTGCGAAGCTCATTTCTGCCTAGAAATCTCCACCTGCTGACCCTCTGTAGGGCGCTCTCAGCTGACCCTCTCAGTTCACCCTCCCAGCTGTCTCCTTCTCATCCTTCACACCTGGGCTCAAATGTCATCACCTCAGGTGGACCTTATCTGAGACGCTTGCTCTCTAGGCCTCCTCTTGCTGCTCCCTCGCACACACACCTGGCCACTATCTCCAAGTCAGGATTCTCTGTGGGTGGTCACATATTTGTCTTTTATATCTTGCCTATATCTCCCCCACTAGACCATAAACATCATGAGAACCTTGCCTGGAAATGAAATGTTCAACAAAGGCATATTAAAAGAATGAACAAATGGATGGGTAGATGAATGACCTAATCAATCAAAGGAAGCAAGGGCTAAAGAGAGGAAGGCATCTCTGCCCTAAGCTTACAAATGCTCAGATAAACACAAACAAAAAAACAATCCACTGCCATGAAGTCGATTCTACAAGTGCTATCAAGTCGTTTCATACTTGTCGCAACCCTGTAGAGGATTTCTAAGGAGAGGCTGTTGGGTTTAAACCACCACATTTGCAGTTAGCAAGCCAGTGCTTATGCTATAGCCCCACACCAGGACCAAAGTTATTGTTAAGTGCAGGTGAGTCAGTCCCCACTCATAACAAACCTGCATACAGTTTCTGAGGCTGTACGTCTTTGCTGTAACAGAAAGTCTCATCTTTCTCCCATGGAGTAGCTGGTGGGCTCAAACTACTGATATTGTGGTTCCCAATGCAGCGTTTACCCTACAGAGTGACCACACCACCCCTCCCCCCATAGCAACCTATATAAAGTTTCTGAGACTTTAAGTCTTTATGGGAGCATACAACTTCATCTTTCTCCCATCAAATAGCTGATAGGATTCAACTGCTGATGTTGCAGTTAGCAGTCCAATAGCTAATCCACAGCTCCACCAGGGCTTCCATACCCTAAAAAATTGTTTTAAAACATACTGCCATCAAGTCGATTCTGACTCACTGCAATTCAATATAGGGTTTCCAAGGCTGAAATTCTTCTAGAAGCTGTCTGTGGTGGTGACTAAATGATGAAAACTTCCTAGATACTATCAAACAGCTTACAGCAATGAGTTGCGGGGCCTAAGGGCTCACAAAACATAGTCCCAGGGGATCATGGTCAATTGACATAACATAGTCCACAAAGACAAAATTTCATGGGGATCTTGAAAACCCATGATCAGCATCTAAGGTGCAGCTATTGGTCTCTCCATGCGTGGAAGAAAGAAGAGTGATAAGAAATGAAGAGGCTTAGAATCAACTAGTCTAGTAGACACATGGTTAATGTTCAACCATTTCAAGAGATACCATATGAACAAGAGCCAATGATACTCAGAGAGGAAGTCCAAAGT
>NW_006409397.1:11375-13405 GCF_000296735.1 Chrysochloris asiatica | reverse complement strand
AGAAGAATTGATGCCTTTGAGTTGTGGTGTTGGAGGAGAATACTGAAAGTGCCGTGGACTGCCAAAAGAACCAATAGATCTGTTTTGGAAGAAGGGCAACCAGAGTGCTCTTTGGAGGCCAAGATGGCTAGGTTTCATCTCTCATACTTTGGACACATTGTCCGGAGAGAACAGTCACTGGAGAAGGATGTCATGCTGAGTAAGGTGGAGGGTCAGAGAAAAAAAAGGAAAACCCCCAACGAGATGGATCAGCCAGGTGACATCATTGATGGTGTCAAGTGTAGCGGCGGTAGTGAGTTGGGCCCAGGATCGGACATTGTTTCGTTCTGCTGTGCATGGAGTCGCTATGAGTCGGTTCCGACTTGATGGCACCTGACAACAACAACAGCACATAAATTAACTCTGCATGTTTTCTCAGAATACATACAAAAGGACACATATGATACACATTAGAATGGTTGCCTAAGAAAAGGAGAAACTTTTTAGTAATAGGGAATAAGGAGGAACGGAAAATAATAAAATCACAACAGGTGAGCCTTGAACATACCATACATTGAGGAATATACTTACCTCAGTGCCCTGGCCCAGAGATACAACTCAAAATAATACTAGACTTATAGGTACTAGTGTGATTATTGTTGTTGTTAACTGCTGTCGCGTTGCTTCCAACTCATAGTGACCCTATATAGGGTTTCCAAGGAGCAGCTGGTGAACTTGAACCACCAATCTTGTGGTACAAACTAACCTTGTAGTCCAATGCATTATCCCACAGTTCCACACCAGGACTCTACTAGTGTGATTGGTGGTTGGTGGTTATGTGCCGTGGAGTCGGTTCCAACTCCTCTAGCGACCCTGTACAGGGTTTCTGAGGCTGTAAATCTTTACAGGAGCAGAAAGCCTCATCTTTCTCCCACGGAACAGCTGGTAGTTTTGAACTGCTGACCTTGAGATTTGCAGCTTGATTTGTAACCACTGCGCTACCAGAGCTCCTTACTAGTGTGATTAGGCATTACCAAACAGATTGTGAGGTGAGATATCCGACTCAGGAGATTGGGGGTCTGGATTCCACTGTACAGAGGGAAAGAAGTCTTCCCACCAAGCTACAGAGCTGGGAAGGAATGAGGCCATCAGAGAGCACTCTGAGATAGAACTAAGTATAAGGACTGCAGGAGAGAAGGAGGAGAGGTTAGTGGGAGAGCTGAACACCAGTTTAAACACCTGGTTTAGAGGCAAGTAAGACTGAGCAGTTTACAATGAAAAGTTGGGAAACTCAGCAGACCACCATTGCAGAAGACAAATGTTGCTGTTATTAAGTAGTATTGTTATTAAGTGTCATCAAGTTGATTCTGACTCACAGGGCCCCTATATTGGGTTTCCAAGTAGCAGCTAGTGGGCTTGAACAATATCCTACAGGATCACACTAGGACTCCAAGTTGTCTTAAACACATTAATGAATAAGATGTTTTGTTTGAGCGGAAAAATCAATCACCTTTTGCTGCAAATTAAAAACAGGGAGTTAAGAGATAAAATGTTCGTCCTGGAAGGAAGGATAAGCTCAACAAATGCCCATTATGTGCACAGTGCTGTCCTGAGCTATCTCATTTAATCTTCAACTCCTTGATCACCCTGTCTAAGGTTACTTTGCTCAGGCTTACCTACCACTGTTCATTTCCTTCACATCTTTTCACAATGGTCAGTTATCTTGCTTATAAGCCTCTTTACTGCTTATCATATGCCTTCCCTCACCCAGCTTAAACTCCTGGGGCAGAAGGAACTTGTCTGTCTTTACTGCGGCACCTCCTCTGTTACCCCAGCTTGAAGCACTTGCTACTGTTAACTATCTCTGAGTCACCCTGACTCATGGTTACTCTAATCACATCGTGATCCATAGAGTTTCAATAGGCTAATGAGGACTAAGGTATGCCTGACCCAAGCCATGGTGTTTTCAATAGCCTCATATGCATGTGAAAGCTGGACAATGAATAAGGAAGACCATAGAAGAATTGATGCTTTTGAGTTATGGTGTTGGA
>NW_006409397.1:8906-10500 GCF_000296735.1 Chrysochloris asiatica | reverse complement strand
TAAAGATTTACAGCCTCGGAAACCCTGTGCAGGGTCGCTATGAGTCGGAACCAACTCCACGGCACATAACAACAACAACAGCCTATTTAACAGAAAAGGGTCTTTGCTTATCTTTTTTTTTCCTACTTTGGTGTCTAAAGTTTGTACTGAAACAGTTCTATACAGTCTTGCTACTTTGCTGCTGCTGTTCTGGTAGAAAGGCTGGTCTTGACCTCAGCCTCCTCTTCCCACACAGGAAAACCTGCCCCTTCCCTGTTTAAAAGCCAAGAACCCAACATGTAACTACAGGAATGTGTTGCTCAGCATCTATGACAAGACTGTGAAACAGGGCATCGTGTGATTTGGAACCTGTGTGCTTACCATGTTAAAACGTTATGGGAGCCACTTCTAGTCACCTCTATGACTGCTGGTGTTGGTGGTGGTGGAGGAGTCAGGGGGAGGATGGGAGGCAGCAGAAGGCAAGAGGAAATGAGCAGGGAGGGAGTAGAGCATGCCCTGCCCCTCCTGCTGTTCCATCCTCTGGCAAGAGAAACAGCTGCTCCCAGCTGCCTGCCCACCTGACAGTCTGAGAGGCCTCACATCAAGAGCCATGTCCTCTGCTTCACCAGCCTTTACACCACCTGTGGCTCAGTGTTGGAGGAGTCTGGCTTTGGGACCTTTAAAGCCATTAGGGAAAATAATAAACAAAAGGAGAATTACGTTCCCTAAAAAAAGGATTCTGAAACCACAGACATATACACAATGGAATGTTGTCCAGAGGGACTTAGGTCAGGCATACCTGTGTTTGAAATAGCCCATGCTCTCTCCTACCTCCCTACCTGTGCATGCACTCGTTCCTGCCAATCAGGAGGGATTAATCGCTGTAGAAAGACATCATTCTTAGTAAAATGAAAAAGAGTACTACCCTTAACAAAATGGATTGGCACAGTGGCAGCAGCAATGGCTCAAGTGTATGATGTGAGGATGGTGCAGGACTGGGCAGTGTTTCATTCTGTTGTGCATACAGTCACTGAGTCATAACCGACTTCATAGCTAGCACCCAACAATAAACACAACATGGGAATGGATAGCAAATTCACTCAACTCCTTTTTTTTTCTTCATGAAATCTCCCT
Organism: Chrysochloris asiatica; assembly: GCF_000296735.1. Lineage (NCBI taxonomy): Eukaryota > Metazoa > Chordata > Mammalia > Afrosoricida > Chrysochloridae > Chrysochloris > Chrysochloris asiatica. Next base: position 9,387 of record NW_006409397.1, on the reverse strand, counting down.
CACCTCTCCACATAAAAAGTGCTGGTCTCTCTTCTAGCTCTACACAGTATTGTTGTTGTTAAGTGCCATTAAGTTGGTTCCAACCCATAGTGAGCCTGTATAGCATTTCTGAGAAGCAGCTGGTGAGCTTGAACCACCGACCTTGTGGTTCAAACCGTATTTACAGTCCAGCACATTAACTCACAGCACAACATCAGGACTCTATATGCCTCCTTTATATGTCACTTATCACATTGCATTGTAATTTTGTTTTTTCACATTTTATTCTCTCGTACTCCAACAAGTAGAGTCCTGGTGTTGCACTGTGAGTTAATGCACCAGTCTGCAAAGCTGTTTGAACTGCAAGGTCAGCAGTTCAAGCTTACCAGCTGCTCCTCAGAAACCATATAGAGGGTCACTATGGGTTGGAACTGACTCAACAGCACTTAACAACAACAATTCCAACATGTATCACAAATAGATTTCATTTCATGACAAAACT
>NW_006409397.1:6569-8203 GCF_000296735.1 Chrysochloris asiatica | reverse complement strand
AAAAAAAAAAGATAATGGAATTTTAGGGAGTTTAGTTTCAGAGTGTTTGGGGGAAGGTAGAATCCCCACTGAATAATTTTCATCTTGTCTAGATGGGTCTAGTAAAAGGAGATGGGGATAGGATTCTTTTGATTCAATAGTGAGTAATTGTTAGCATAACTAATTGTGATTGTCACAACTATAAAGGTAGACGTTTTGTGACATAAATGGGGGAGTAATTAATCTTACATTCCAGGAACAGAGGACCCTAGGGCTATCAAAGGAGAAGAGCATGAGCTGAATACAGGACCCTAACCAGAGAAGCAGTGACACCAGAGATGATGGCATGGAGAGATAGAGCATCTGAGGACTCCAGACTCATGGAAAGAGAAAGACTGTGTGTGCTGGCATCCAGGAGACTGGCTTGCAGAATGTGCCCTTTGGTTGTTTAAATGGTTACATATTCCTGAGTGTTTTTATGTGCATCTAAAACCAAAAACAAAACCAGAAGGAATGAAGCAAATATTGTTACATGATGATTCATGGAGGTGATTGTAATCATTGCAATGAAACAAGATACGATAGAATGAGTACAAAACTGATGTTCTCCTATGTAAACTATCCCTCAATTCAAAATAAAAGCTTTAAAACAAAACAAAACAAAAAAAAATGAACTAACTAATGATGCTATCCTTGGGCAAAAATAATTTGCAGATTAATTGTGAAACACAGTCACTAACTTTAGGTTTTCTTTTGTCAGCTACTGGACCATGTCCACTTTTATAACAATGGAGTATGGTAACAAAGTGGTAATGAAAAGAATCTAAAATCAATTGTACCACTGGTTGCATATTTCTGTGAATATAGTATAAACCATTGATCCAAACACTTGAAAAAAAAAAAAAAGATAATGGAATTTTCCCACAAACATTCTGAAGCCCCTCATAAAGTTAGTGAAAAAAATTTCCTTGATTGACTAGTGATGTCTGTCATGGGTGGAGAAATAAGGAAGGTTGGAATATGTGGATCAGATCAATGCTTTGCAAACATTAATAAGCCTATTTAACCACCAGGGGAACTCATGACTCTGATTCAGTAAATTGGGATGAGACCTGAGATTTTGCATTTTTCCTGGCAGCATCAGCAGTTACAAGAATCTAAAGATTGTGTTTTTTGAGGCTCAAAGAGATAGTGGCCCATTCATCTTTGTATTGTACATTGTGTGGTACAAAATGAAAAAAAAAAAAATGAATGTCTATTAAAATGCTGGGACCTCTTTTAAAAGACAGGTAAGCCAAACTACTGATATTTTTCTCAATTAGCTGCCCTCTGAAAAGCTCCTCTCTGTCAGACACCGTCACTTGTTGGATTAGAATATTATTATCTAGTACTCACCTCTATGTTTAGGGAGGATAGCTGTTCACCCCAGAATTCCAGAGGTCTCAAATGATGACTGATCTTTGTGAGGCTAACGAAGTACAGGTCCAAGGGAGAAGTAAATAATTCCTCTCTCCTTCCCTTCATCTCAGGCCCGAGAGGATTCCTGTGAAAACAGTCCCAGTGCTTCTGAAAGGATGGCAGAGAATGAGAACCAACATGTAATGAAGTTAGGGGGTGTGAAGCCATTTACAATCCCTAGTTAGGAGTCCTGGTGT
>NW_006409397.1:5232-6164 GCF_000296735.1 Chrysochloris asiatica | reverse complement strand
CCAACAAACACCAATTTAGCACTCAGGAGTCCTGGTAGCGTGATGCAGGATAATGTACTAGACTGCAAGGTCAGTTTGAACTGCAAGGTCTGTGGTTCAAATCAACCAGCCACTCCTCAGAAACCCTATACAGGGTTCCTCTGAGTTTAAAATGACTCAATGGCACTTAATAGCAACTTAGCCATCAAAGAGGTCTGGTAGTGTAGTGGATTACGAGCTGGGCTGCTAACTGAAAGGTCAGTAATTTAAATCTACCAGTCACTCTGTGAGAGAAATATGAGGTTTTCTGCTCCTGTGAAGATTTACAGCCTCAGAAACTCTATACAAGGTTGCTATGAGTTGGAACATTTACTAACATCCATTTTGGTCTTTTCTGTTTTTCTTGCCTTCTTAATGACCTTTTGCTTTCTTCCTGTATGATATTCTTGATGTCATCCCACAATTCTGGTCTTCAGTCTTTGTGTCTAACATATCAAATCTGTTCTTTAGATGATCTCTAAATTCAGGTGGGATATATTCAAGGTCATATTTGGGCTTTTATGGACTTATTTTGATTTTCTTCAGCTTCAGCCCAAACTTACATGTGATCAGTTAACAGTCTGTTCCACAGTTTTCCCTGGCCTTGTTTTGATTGATGATATGGAGAAGTCATTGGTCATAAAAAATTCTATCATGCTATCTCTGAAACTTGCTCTCCAGTGTAGAGATGCTATAGCAAATGAAAGAAATGAAGAAGTAAAAGAACTAACTAGAAAGCTTCAAAGAGCAGCTTGAGAAGATAAAGTCAAATATTATAATAAAATGTGCAAAGACCTGGAGTTAGAAAGAAGGGAAGAACACATTCAGCATTTCTCAAGCTGAGAGAATTGAAGAAAAAAATCAAGCCTTGATTTGCAATATTGAAGGATTCTATGGGCAAAATAGCGAATGAC
>NW_006409397.1:2793-3887 GCF_000296735.1 Chrysochloris asiatica | reverse complement strand
CCTTAGAAAACTTTGTCTCTCTTACTTCGGCCATATTGTCAGGAGAGAACAGTCACTGGGCAAGGATATCATGTTTGTTAAAGTGAAGGGTTGGAAAAAAGAGGAAAACACCCAATGAGATAGACTGGCATAATGGCAGCAGCAATGAACACAGGCATAGCAACAATTGTGAGGATGACACAGGACCTCACAGTGTTTTGTTCTGTTGAGTATAGGGTCACTATGAGTCGATATACTGATTCGATGGCACTTCACAACATTGACTTGGAACTGACCTGGTGGCACGTTACCACCACCACTTAGCCCTCAGACCAGTATTCACAGTTATTTCAGGCAATGCTTCTGTGAATTAATCATGCCCCCAACTCAGCCCCTACCAGGTGCATTCCCTGGCCCTGGGGTCACTTCTCTAACAACAGGCCATCAAATACACACATACACGTACAAACACACACAGACATCTATATACACTCAACTGTTGGTCAAGTTAAGTATAGCAGGCGCATCTGGGATTTCTGAAGGGGGATATGTGAGGTTCTAGAACAAGACTTCTCTGTACTTCCACAGCTTTATGAACAAATCCTATAAGGGCTTGTGCAAGAGCTACTTCAAACTAGTCTGAGTGCTGATTTCTTAAAGAGACAAGAGTATTGATTCCCACCATCTAAATGAGAGCCCATGCTGGGTCTGAGAAGGCAGAGACAGTTTGCTTTTTTCTGCATTTTGGAAAACAAAAGTAAGTTGAACTGGTACTAAAGCCATGAATGAAGATGGAAGAGAAGAAAGCAAAAGAGAGTAATTGACTGGATTAGTAATAAAAAAGATATTGTCCTAGAACTTCTGGCAAGATGGTGGAGTAGGCAGACACACTCCACGAACCCTCAACAACAAAAATACAAGAGACCAAATGAAATCGACACAGATGAAAATCCTGGAACCCTGAACTTCAGAGGAAAGGTTAGAGAAGTGGATTGAGTGCTTGCTTGGAGAAGCTGAGCAGGGACAGTGAGAGAGGGAGACTGACTGGTGAACTGTCAGCCAGACAGATGCAGCAAAACCATCTTAAAGTTTTGTGACCTGCTTTGGCCTGGCAG
>NW_006409397.1:1533-2558 GCF_000296735.1 Chrysochloris asiatica | reverse complement strand
CAGGAAAGATGTGATTCCTTCTTTTTCTCCACACTTCCGCAGTGACCAGAGTTGTGAACAGCTCCCATCCTCATCCATCTCCAACACAGCCCCCTGGTTGTGAGCCATGCCAGTGTGAGGCAGGGGCTAGCTGAAAGACTTTAAAGACTGAATTCAGGCAACCCCGTTCCAGACCTACAAAACCCACAGAGCCACCAGACCATCAATAGTCTAGTACAAACCCTAATAACCGACCACCCTACCTTCAGCTGCCCAGTGATCCTAACAGACACTAAAACCAGTTCCATCAAGGGCCTCCATGAACTACTTCCAGATTGAGTGCCCTGAACATAGATAACACTGAGACCAATAGGAACTCCATGTAGGTCCAGTAACTCTTCTGTTACGTGCCTTCCTCACCCAACTCCTTAGCTGGCAAGAGCCCACCAGAGTTTTCTCCTCTCCAAGTCCAATAGCTGCACTGTTTTTTGTTTCTTTTCTTTTTTCCTGTCATTGTTTAATTGTTTTTATTTTTTTGACACTTTCTTCTCCTTTTTCTCGTTCTATTCCCTTGAATTTTATCCTTTCTATCTCTACTTCATAACAACAAATCACTACTTTTCTTCTGTTTCTCATTCCCCCTCTCTTTTTTTGATCATTCTTCATTACTCTCTACACTCTTTCTTTTTTCATCTTCCCTCTTGCTGCATTTTCCAAGTGTTCTGTTTTTTTAAATTTCTTCCTTTTGCTTTCTCTTCTATAACTTCATTTCCTGTCCCTATTTTCTCTTTTTAGTTATAATATTCTTTTCTCTTTTTTTCTGGTTACTGCCTGTTTTGTTTTTGTTTTTTTTTCTCCTTTATTATTTTCTCTTGTCACTGTTAGTGGTTTATTCTGTTTTATTTGCTTGTTTGTGTGTGGCAGGGGAGTAGTTTTCTCCTCTTTCCCACCTAACAGGACGGTAGCAATGTCCAAACAACCATGCCCAAACTGTAACATCTGCAGCTCCACACACTGGCCAAGAGCCAATCCTAGTTCCTATGCCA
>NW_006409397.1:0-523 GCF_000296735.1 Chrysochloris asiatica | reverse complement strand
GAGAACATTGTTGGAACAAAAACATCCCTGAGATGAGAATAGGCATACAAGTACCTGAATGAACCCTAAACAGAACAGATCCCAAAAGAAAACCACCAGACAAATCATAATCAAACTTTTTAAAACCAAAGACACGAAAATAATCCTGAAAGAAGCTCAGGTAAAAGAAAAGTTACCTACAAAGGAGAACCAATAAGACAAAGGTCTGATTTCTTTCTCAGCAGAAACCTTACAGGCAAGAAGGCGTTAAGATGACATATACAAAACTCTGAAAGATAAAAATTACCAACTAAAAATTATATACCCAGCAAAGCTATACCTATTTCATATACATATGATGGGGGAAATTATACTGCATTTCCAGATAAACAGAAATAAAGGAATTTTTAATAATTAGAGCAACTTTACAAAAAAATACTTAAAGGGTTTTCTTTGGACTAACAACCAATAACAGCAGACAACAACCAGAGATTACCATACATGACTACAACAGCCAGAACTCAATCCAGATACAGAAGTATTT
>NW_006409396.1:60335-62079 GCF_000296735.1 Chrysochloris asiatica | reverse complement strand
TTTAGTGATTAACTTTTATTTTGTTTTCGTTGTTGTTATTGTTATGTGCCATGGAGTCGGTTCCGACTCATAGCGACCCTTACAGGATTTCCAAGGCTGTAAATCTTTACGGGAGCAGAAAGCCTCATCTTTCTCCCATGGAATGACTAGTAGTTTCAAACTGCTGATCTTGCGGTTCGCAGCCAGATTTGTAACCACTACACTACCAGAGCTCCTTTTTATTTGGTTAACCCCTTAAAATAATTGTATTGTGCCTTTGATCATGTGCTTGAGTCTAATGAATATTCAGATGCTTTAATATGGTTGTGGCACTGTGGGTTAATGCCCTGGACTGTAAGGTTGGTTTTAACTGCAAGGTTGACAGTTCAAGCTCACCAGCTGCTCCTCAGAAATCCTATACAGGATCCCTGTGCATCAGAACAGACACTATGGCACTTAACAATAACAACAACCTCTATAAAGTGTAAAATGTATATTCATAGTTATTTGTAAGTAAAAAATTTAATGAGTTATGAATAAATTATGATTAATCACCTCACTGTCACTACTCATCTGTCAATTTGTTGTACTGGCTTGTGAGTTGCTGTGATTCTGAAAGCTATGCCATAGGTATTTTAAATACCAGCAGGGTCACCTATGGTGGACTGGTTTCAGATGAGCTTCCAGACAAAGACAAACTAGGAAGAAGGAGTGACGAACTTCTTCCGAATATTTAGTCACTGAAAACCTTATGAATAGCAAAGAAACATTGTCAGATGTAGTGCCAGAAAATGAGCCCCTCAGGATGGAAGGCACTCAAAATGTAACTAGGGAAGTACTGCCTCCTCAAAGTAGAGTTCATCGTGATGACATGAATGGAATAAACTCATGGGAGTAAAGCACCTGGGACCTTCATTTACTGATGGGACACAACTCAAAATGCAGGGAAACAGCTGTAAACATCCATAAATAATCAGAACATAGAACGTACGAAGTATGAATCTAGGAAAATTTGAAACAGGAAAAAATGAAATGGAACGCATGAACATCAATATTTTAGGCATTAGTGAGCTGAAATGGACTGGTATTGGCCATTTTGAATCTGACAACCACATGGTTTACTATGCCAGGAATTACAAATTGAAGAGGAATGCTGTTGTATTCATTGTCAAAAAGAACATATTCAGATCAGTCATGAGGTCAATCCTGTCTGTGATAAGATAATATCCATGTGTCTAAAGGGAAGACCAGTTAATCTTACTATTATTCAGATTTATGCACCAAGAACTAAAGCCAGTGAGGATGAAATAGAAGAACTCTACCAACTTCTTCAATCTGAAATTGATCAAACATGTAATCAAGATGTATTGATCATTAGTGGTGACTGGAATGCAAAGGTTGGGTGCCAAGAGGAAGGATCGGTAGTTGGAAAATATGGCCTTAGTGATAGATACTATGCTGGAGATACATGATAGAAATCTGCAAAATCAATAATTTGCTCATTTTAAATACCTTCTTTAGACAACATAAAAGACGACTATACACATGGACTTTGCTAGATGGAATACATAGAAGTCAAATTGACGATATCTGTGGAAAGACAATGGAAAAGTTCCATTGAAACAAGGCCAGGGACAGATTGTGAAACAGACCATCAATTGCTCATATGCGAATTAAAACTAAAGCTTAAGAAAATGAAAACAAGTCTACAAGAGCAAAAATATGACCTTGAATATTGTTGTTGTTGTCAGGTGCCATCGAGTTG
>NW_006409396.1:59130-60235 GCF_000296735.1 Chrysochloris asiatica | reverse complement strand
GCTCTCTGCTATACGTCCACCCGATCCGCCATCTTGTTTGTTCCCAGAGGATCTCTTTTGCAGCAGAATAAGATTTGCCACTTGAAAAGATGTCCTAATACATGACTGGGTCTTATAGCAGTCTAAGCATTTGGCTATAAACTAATAAGTGACTGTAACCAGATTCACGTATTTTAATCTTGGCATTATCTGCTTTGAGTCTCAAGTTCAGAAGGCACAACAGCATAAAACTAATGTGTTTTATTGATAGAGATCAATTATGTTAAATGATCAGATCCCTATGGAGTCTAACTCTTTCACAATGTAGCCTTTGCTTTAACTCACACCAGTAGGTTATGGAACTTCTAAACAACTACATACAGTAGATAAACAAACTGAAAGCTGGTTCACTGATTTGTTAGCTTGATATGTTGATACAAATAAAAAATGAACTCACATTGCATTACAATTCTAACATGCAGTGACTCTAAAGTATTCCACCAGGAACTCTCAAATGTTTCCATACTTGCATAAATGTTTCCTGAATAGAATGACCATGGTGACAGGTATGAAGTCTGTGCATTAGCTCCTCCTCACCAAGAGTCATCTTGTGACTGTCTTTGCTGAAGGCTAAACCTGCCAAAGTTGAGGCCATTATCAAGCCATTAATATCTTTCTACAATAGAATGTTTTTACTGTAAGGAAATTTACATTAATATTTTGGTGTAAGTATTGTGTTAGACACATAGATATGTATACTTCCATGATATTTATAAAACATTTTAATAAAAATGCTATTGTTGTTGTTGTTAAGTGCCATCGAGTTGGCACTGACTCATAGTGACCCCATGCACAGCAGAACGAAACAATATCCGATCCTGGGCCAACCTCACTACCGCTACCACACTTGATGCTATCAATGATGCCACTTGACCGAGCCATCTCGTTGGGGGTCTTCTTCTTTTTCTCTGACCCTCCATCTTACCCAGCATGACATCCTTCTCCAGCGACTGTTCCCTACTGACAATATGTCCAAAGGATGAGCGATGAAGCTTAGCCATCCTGGCCTCCAAGGAGTACTCTGGCTGCACTTCTTCCAAAACAGATCTACTGGTTCTTTTGGCAG
>NW_006409396.1:57744-58980 GCF_000296735.1 Chrysochloris asiatica | reverse complement strand
GCACCTTAGTCCTCAAGCTGACATCTCTGCTCTTCAACACTTTAAAAAGTTCCTTTGTAGCAGATTTGCCCAATGCAATACGGCATCTGATCTCTTGACTACTGCTTCCACATCCCACTTGAATTTAGAGATCATCTGAAGAACAGATTTGATATACATTAAACACTAAAGACTGATGACCAGAAGAGTTGTGGGATGACATCAAGAACATCATACATGAAGAAAGCAAAAGGTCATCAAGAAGACAGGAAAAAAGGAAAAGGTCAAAGTGGATGTCAGAAGAGACACTGAAACTTGCTTCTCCAGCATAGAGATGCTAAAGCAAATGCAAGAAATTATAAGGTCCAAGAACTGAACAGAAAATTTCAAAGGTCAGCTCGAGAAGATCAAGTCACATATTGCAGCAAAATGAACAAAAGATCTGGACTCAGAAAACCAAAAGGAAGAATACACTCAGCATTTCTCAAGCTGGGGGAACTGAAGAAAAAAATTCAAACCTCGATTTTTGTTATTGAGGATTCTCTGGGCAAATTATTGAATGATGCAGAAAGAATTAAAAGAAGATATACACAGAGTCACTGTATCAAAAGGAAAGTGTTCAACTATTTCAAGAGGTAGCATGTGATCAAGAGCCAATGATACTAAAGGAGGAAGTCCAAGGTTCATTGAAGGAATTGGCAAAGAACAAGTCACCAGGAATTGATGGAATAAAAACTGAAGTCTTTCAAGAAAGTGAGGTGGCACAGGAGGCACTCATTCATTTTTGCCAATAAATTTGTAAGACAACTATCTGGCCGACTGATTGGAAGAGATCTGTCTATATTTGTGCCCTTTCCAAAGAAAGGTGACCCAACAGAATGTGGAAATCGTTGGATAATATCTTTGATATCCCATGCGAGTAGAGATTTACTAAAGGTAATACAGAAACGGCTGCCAGCATACATTGACAGAGAACTTCCAGAGATTCAAGCTGGATCCAGAAGAGGCCGTGGAATGAGGGATATCATTGTTGATGTCTGAAATAATCTTGGCTGAAAGCAGAGAATATCAGATAGAGGTTTACCTGTGCTATATTGACTACATAAAGTCTTTCAATTGTGTGGACCATGACAAGCTATGAACAACATTGTCAAGTATAAGTATTCTGAAACAATTATGCTCATGAGGAAACCGTACACGGACCAAGAGGCAGTTGTTCAAACAGAATATGGGAACACTAAATGGTTTAAAATTAAG
>NW_006409396.1:55548-57334 GCF_000296735.1 Chrysochloris asiatica | reverse complement strand
GCCTGACCTAAGCCATGATATTTTCAATAACCTCATATGCATGTGAAAGCTGGAGAGTGAATAAGGAAGACCGTAGACAAATTGAGGCATTTGGGTTTTATGGTGTTGGAGGAAAATATTGAAAATGCCATGGGCTGCCTAAAGAACCACCAGATCTGTGTTGGAATAAGTGCAGCCAGAGTGCTCCTTGAAGGCCAGGATAGCCAAGCTTTGTCTCTCAGATTTCGGACATATTGTCAGGAGGGACCAGTTGCTGGAGAAGGATATCATGTTTGGTAAGGTTGAGGGAGGAAGACCCCCAGCGGGATGGATTGGCAGCATCAATGTACTCAAGCATGACAATGATTGTATGCTTCGCCCAGGATCAGGCAGTGTTTTGTTCTGTTGTGTATGGGGTTGCTATGAGTCGGTACTGACTCGATGGCACCTAACAACAACAACAACTACAACATTCACCTCACTGATCACAGATATTAAAACATAGTAACTTCCCAAGAGATGCAGTTTTGTTTTTTTCCTTAAAGTCCTGTGTAGATCATGCCTCATTTTTGTAAAATTGTACGTAGTAATAGAGTACCTTCTCTTACACTGAAAAGAGTCATGAGAGTTAATTCCAGAACTGTTAAGACTGTAATTCATTCTCCTTCAGCATTTGCTCATTGAAGGAAAGATCCTAATGAGAGAGCACAGTGGAAGTCCTATTTCAAAATAAAGAATCAAATGAAATATTTTCCATATTTTTCATATATTTTCTGGAGATTAAATTTGGTATTGGCAAAATGTTCATCATATGTATTTTATAATATTATAACCTTAAAATTTCCAGCTGCTTTTCAATCAAACTGCCCATCAAGAGAACTAAAATTATTAGGATTCACAAATACTATTATTAACTACTGAAAAATGACCATAGAAATGATGTTAATAAACTAGGCTTTGTACTGCTGTCAATTATTGAGAAATCTAGCATTTTAACTGAGTAGTCTGAGACACTTCTCTGAGATTTCCATGTGTCATTGGAGAAATGAGGATTACTCATATACACAGTCATCCCCAGACAGCAATGGCTGGCAGTTAAAATCTCTGACTCTGAAGTCACACATTTACTATTTATTATCTGGGGGAACTTGGGCAAGGAACTCCTATCTTTGAACATTAATCTTTTCACATTTAAAATGGCAATAATATTACCTATGCGTATTTCATTAATCATCAGAAATAGTAAATGAGACATTCTGTATAAATACATTGGCCATGTGTCTGTTCCTCTAAAGATTTTATTTCTAAATGCTGGATAATATATCTGTAAAAATAATTATAAATATTTAATGAGTTTCTGCTAAATATTATTTTATTAGTATGCATATAAAATATTAAACAATTTAGAGTAGTGGATCTGTATATATTACCCAGTGAAAGAAAATAGGATAAGGCCATTATGTTGTTGTTCTTAGCTGCCATCAAGTTTGTTCAACTCATGGTGACTTTATACACAACAGAAGGAAATATTTCCCAGTCCTGTATAATCCTAACAATCATTGCTAAACTTGAGCCCATTGATGCAGCCACTTGTCAATCCATTTCATTGGGGGGCTTCTACTTTACCAAGCATTAAGTCCTTCTTTAGAGACTGTCCCTCCTGATAATATGTCTGAAGTACGAGAGACAAAGTCTGGCCACCCTAGCTTCTAAGGAGCAGTGGACTGTACTTCTTCCAACACAGACTTGTTTGTTCTTCTGGTAGTCCATGGTATGTTTAATAGTCTTGTAACACCATAACTCAAAT
>NW_006409396.1:52430-55043 GCF_000296735.1 Chrysochloris asiatica | reverse complement strand
GAAATTTCTAACATTTGCTGAAAGTTTGAGCTGACTTTTTAATTAATGTAAAACAATATAACCCTGTGGCATCAGTGGGGGGTATAAAGGTCTTATCATTTCACCATCACATGGGGGCATTCTGACAAGCCATACATATGCCAGTTTCCAAGCATGCCTGAGACTTGTCAGGCCTGTATGGCAGTTTGGTTTCTTCTTTTGCTAATTGTTAAGTGTTACTCCTACTAGACATCTTGCACCCAAAATTCAACCTCTTCAGACTCTACTCCTGCAGAAAGCTACCTCGGACAGTAGAACAGAACAAGAAAGGCATTTTCTTAGTTCACAATTTCATATCAAATTGATGCTACTTTAATTTTTTGCTCAGAACCCCTTATAAAAATATGGGGGATATGTATAAAGATTAAAAAAATGTATTACTTTTGACAATTTTTGGTAGCAAAACACAAGTAAATTATCAGAAATTCATCTAAAGATGATTCACAATTATTTTATTCAAAAGTTAGGAATAGTTAAGATTGTTTTTGTTGTTAAGTGCTGTCGAGTCGGTTCTGACCCACAGTGAACCTGTATAGGGTTTTTGAGAAGCAGCTGGTGAGTTTGAACCACTGACCTTGTAGTTCACATGGTTTAGTAATCTGACACATTAACCCACAGTGCCACACCAGGACTCCATAGTTAAGGTTGGGAGTTCTAAATACCTGATACTATGTATATTATGGAATATTTATATTTTAGAATATTGTGCAGTACTTTTTTATTACACATTAATCATGTTTACTGAGTCGACTTAATGTCAAAAATACTTCAACATTTTAGGGAATAAGTAGGGTAGAAACTCCAGTGCAATGTTGTTTCTCTTCTAAATAATGTGTTATGGTTCAAGATTTGCCACAAACTGACCCCCAAAGGTTTATATTAAAATATTAGCACTATCTTTGTTATGTTAATAAAATTTAGCTATTAATTTAAATATAAAGCTGTTTAGAATATTTATAGTTGTCAAACTTGTATCAATAATTCAGTAAGAATTTCATAAAACTGAAATTCACTGAGTGACAGAATGGTTTGCCAAGGGGTTCATGAAAGACACATGATATTATTTTAACTTGTACTATGAAATATGCTATCCACTTGTCTGTCCGTTTGTCATACCACGGTGTCTTGCATGTTACCATAATGGAAGCTGGAAGCTATGCCACTTTTTTTACTGGTATACTCCTTTGAGTATATCCTGCTTGAAATTAGAGACTGTATTAAGACCAGGAGAGTTGTGTGCTGACATCAAGGACATGAGAAATGAACAAAACAAAAGGTCATTGAAAAGATTGGAAAACAAGAAAAGACCAAGATGGATGTCAGCAGATACAACCTTGCTTGCTACAAATGTGTTCAAACACAGCAAGGATTGTGAAGATAATGCATTACTGTGCAGTGTTTCACTCTGTTATTGCTATGAGTCAATCTATTCAATGGCACCTAACAACAGCAACAACAACAAAATATATGAGAGATTTATCAGTATAATATCTTAATTGGCTCATAGAACTACCTAAACAATTAATAAATAAGTGACAAATTAATCTATAATAAATAAAAAGATTTTAAAAATGACAATTTCCAGAGCACTTCCCCTTGTCCCCTGCCCACTTCTAGATGTTAAAATCTATGAAGACTTAGTTGTGTTCTGGTTTAGGTATTGGGCTGCTAACCGCAAGGTTGGTGGTTTAAATCCACCAGCCACAGAAAACAGATGAGGCTGTCTTCCCCCATAATGATTGACAGTTTTGGAAGCCCTATATGGGGTGTCTGTTCATTGATCACCGATTGTCTGTCAGTTTGTTGTACTTTGGTGGCTTGTGTGTTGCTGTGATGCTGGAAGTTATGTTGTTGTTGTTATGTGTCGAGGAGTTGGTTCTGACTCATAGCGACCCTGTAAAGGGTTTCTGAGGTTGTAAATCTTTATGGGAGCAGAAAGCCTCATTTTTCTACCGCGGAACAGCTGGTAGTTTCGAACTGTTGACCTTAAGGTTCTCAGCCTGATTTGTAACCACTACACTACCAGAGCTACTGCTGGCATTTTAAATACCAGCAGGGTTTTGTGTGATGGACAAGTTTTCAACAGAACTTTCAGACTAAGACAGACTAGGAAGACAGAAAGGAGAACCACTCCTGAAGGTTAGTCACAGAACACCTTATGAATATTTTCAGATATAGTGATAGAAGATGATCCCTTAAGGTTGGAAGGCATTCAAAATACAAGTGGGAAGAGCTGCCTCCTCAAAATAGAGTTGACCATAATGACAGGGATGGAGCAAAAGGTTTGAAGACATTCACTTGTTGATTGGGCACAACTCAAAATGAAAAACAGCAGCAAACATCCCTTAATGATCAGAATGTATATGAAGTATGAATCCAGGAAAATGAAAATTCATCAAAAATGAAATGGGATGCATAAAGAGATATTTTAGGGTATTACTGAGCTGAAAAGAACTTATATTGTCCATTTTGAATAAGACAGTCATATGGTTTACTATGTCAGGAATGGAAATTTGAAGAGGTCTGGTGTCCCATTGTCATAATAAAGAACACTTCAATATCTATCTTCAGGTA
>NW_006409396.1:23351-24677 GCF_000296735.1 Chrysochloris asiatica | reverse complement strand
GACCTTTTGTTTTCTTCCTGTATGATGTTCTTGATGTCATCCTGCAACTCTTCTGGTCTTTTGTCGTTAGTGTCTAATGTATCAAATCTGTTCTTGAGATAATCTATGAATTCAGGTGGGATATATTCAAGGTCATTATTTAAGCTCTTGTGACTAATTTTTTATTTTATTCAGCTTCAGCCTGAACTTGCATATCAGCAATTGCTGGTCTGTTCAACATTCTGTCCCTGGCTTGTTTATGTCTCTTGCTAAGGACAATTTTCCACCATCTTTTCCCACATATGTAATCAATTTGATTTCTGGAAATTAAATCTGTTAAGCTCCATGTGTATACTTGTCTCTTATGTTGTTAAAAAAGATATTTGCAATGGATGAGTCATTGGTGTTGCAAAATCTATCATGCAATCTTCAGCATCATTTCTATCACCAATGCCATATTCTCTGACTACTGATCCTTACTTTTTTTTCTAACCCTTGCATTCCATTCATCTATAATTATCAGTATATCTTGATTGCATGTTACAACAAGTTCAGACCATAGAAGTTAGTTTATTGTTGCAGTTAAGTACCATCAAATAGGTATCTAACTCATAGCAACCCTGCACAAGGTCTCCAAGGAGTAGCTGGTAGATTTGAAGTGTTAACCAGTGCTGATCCTACAGTGCCACACTAGAAGTCTGAAGCCGTTGACAGAATTCTTCAATTTCATCATCATTGGCTTTAGTGGTTAGTCCATAAATTTAAGCTAATACTGGTAATAACTGGTCTTCCTTGTAGGCATATGAATATTATTCCAAAACAAACATCATTGTATTTCAAGATAGATCATGAAATGTTCTTTTTGATGTTGAAGGTGATGCCATTTTTCTTTAATTTGTTAATCCCAGCATAATAAATCACATGATTGCCAGATTCAAAATGGATAATACCAGTTCATTTCAGCTCACTAATGTTTAGGATATCAATATTTATGCATTCCACTTTATTTTTCACAACTTCCAATTTTCCTAGATTCATATTTCATACATCCCATGTTCCTTTTATTAATAGATGTTTACATGTGTTTCTTCTCATTTTGAGTTATGCCCCATCATCAAATGGAGGTCTCAGAAGCTTTATTACATTCGCATCATCTCAATCAACTCTACTTGGAGGAGGCAGTCTTCCCCAGTCATATTTTGAGTCCCTTCTAACCTGAGGATCCCCATCTTCCAGCACTGTATCTGACAATATTCTGGTGCTATTCATCAAAATGACTACATCTGTGGAAGTAGAAGATGGAAAAGCTCCATATCATCAGTGAAGACAAGGGCAGGGGCAGACTGT
>NW_006409396.1:13901-21291 GCF_000296735.1 Chrysochloris asiatica | reverse complement strand
CTTGGTGAAGTGTCTGTTCATGTCCTGTGCCCATTTTTTAATTGGGTTATTTGTCTTTTCCTTGTAGATGTGTTGTCATTTCCTATATATTTTAGACACCAGTGCCTTGCCTGATGTGTTGTTGCAAAAGATTATTTCCCATTCTGTGGGTTCCCTTTTTACTCTTCTGGTGAAGTCTTTTGACGCACATAAATTTTTAATTTTTAGTATGTCCTAATCATCTATTTTGTCTACTTTTGTTTGTGTAGTTTTCAAAATGTTTGGTAATCTGTGTATTCCCTGAATTAGTGCCCTTACATTTGTTCTTGTTTTTTCATTGATGGCCTTCATAATTCTGGGATTCACATTTAGGTCTTTAATCCATGCTTAGCTGGTTTTTATAAAAGGCGTGAGGTAAAGGTCTTGTTTCAATTTTTGCATATCACTTTCAAGTTCTGCCAGCACCATCTGTTGAAGAGAGTATCCCCACCACCTCCATGAGATATGTTAAGTACTTTGTCAAAAATCAGTTGGCTGTATGTTGATGGGTTAATTTCTGGATTCTTGATTCTGTTCCATTTATCATTGTACCAGTACCAGGCTGTCTTGAACACGGTAACCATGAAATAAATTTTGAAGTCAGGGAGTGAGAGGTTTCCAACCTTATTCTTCTAAAGCAGAGCTTTGCTTTTCCTGAGTCTCCTTCCTTTCCATATAATGTTTGTAAATTTTTTTGTCCATCTCTTTAAAGAATGTCATTGGAATCTGGATTGGGATTGCATTGTATGTGTAAATTGCCTTGGGCAGTATTGACATTTTCACGTTAAGTCTTCCTATTTAGGAATATGGTACATTCTTCCATTTTTGTAGGTCTCTTTTGGTTTCTTGTAGTAGTATTTTGTAGTTTTCTTTGTATAGGTCCTTTGTTTCTCTGGTTACATTTATTCCTAGATACTTCATACTTTGTGTGACTATTGCAAGTGGTATTGCTTTCCTAATGTCCTTTTCAAAGCTGTCATTTTTGGTATAGAGGAATGCAACTGATTTTTGAATGTTGATCTTATACTTTGCCTCTTTGCTGGTATAAGGTCTAGTAGCTTTTTTACTGAGTCTTTGGGGTTTTCTATATATAGGATCATATTGTCTGCAAATTGAATTTTACTTCCTCTTTGCCAATTTGGATGACTTTAATTTCCTTGTCTTGTATACCTCTTGTTAAGACTTCCGCACAATATTGAATAGGACTGGTGACAAAGGGCATCCTTGTCTCGTTCCTGTTCACAGAGGGAACGCTTTCAGGTTCTCTCCTGAGAGTAATATAGGCTGTTGGTTTTGTATATATGCTCTTAATTCTAAAGTCCACATTTTCTTACTTCTGCTACAAGGTCCACTAGCTATAAGCCTTCAAACTTTTAAAATATTCCTACTTATGTGGTTCAGAATTTTGTAGTTCTGCCCTGAACCTGCTTTGTCTGGTATTCTGTGGTATTGCTGATGGCAATCTTCACTGCACCTCTACTCTATCTGCCATCAAGCCCCGCCTCCCCTTATACTATGTAATATTAGCAAGTGGTTACACCAATGACAACTGTGTTGAATACATTCTCTTTATTAGAAGAAATACTGCCTCTGGCACATTTTACATATTGCTGATGTAGAAAATAGTTTTGATGCTTAAAAAACACAGGAGTTGGTAGACGACCTCCACATAGTTGAAAATCTGTGTTTAATTTTTGATTCACCTCCCAAATAATTTGTTTTAGCTTTAATAGAATGGAATTCTTACCAGTAACATAAACAGTTGATTAATACATAATGGAGGTCTGGTAGCGTAGTGGTTACGAATCATGCTGCAAACCTTAGGATCAGCAGTTCAAAACTACCAGCTGTTCTATGGGAGAAAGAGGAGGCTTTCTGCTTCCGTAAAGATTCACAGCCTTGGAAACTCTATACAGGGTCGTTATGAGTTGGAACCGACTCTACAGCACATAACCACCACCACATGCACTACATAGAATCTACATTTTCAATATGAGATTAAAAAGTATTTCCTGAAAGACGTAAGGTTTCATGCTGGTGGCACAGTTTCACAAATTCCCTTTTGTTGTTGTTTACAATGATCCATACGTTGGATATATTTGTCTTAAATTTATAGACACACCTCAATATATGGTATATACCAAGCATTTCAACTTTTTTTGGTAATGTCATGACTTCCTTTTGCTTGTTTGGAGTACTTCCAGCATCATTAGTGTCATGTCATGGTGTTATTCAAGGTTTGCAGTATTGCATTAACATGAATATTCAGGAGAACCTTGAGAGATCACCTTTTACTGCCATGTGCAATTTGCCAGAGAGACAGACTGTTCATGAGATGATTAGCAGTGCATAGCGTTTTAAAACAAACCCTCATATAAGTGGACCTGTGCAGTTCAAACCCATGTGTTCAAAGGTTAACAGTATATAGTAAGAGAAACAAAATCAGTTAGTTGCTGTATGGGAAGAATAGCATTATATTAGAGAACCAGTCCTATCCTCATTAGGAAAGTGAACATGTAAGTCTCTGGTTCTAGAAAATAAAACAAATTTCTAGGGAGTTAAACAATGTCTTCTCAATGTCTACTTTCTTCACTTTTGTTAATACTATTTGGAGTTTTTAGTCAGTGCAAAAAGGGAAGATAAAGTAATAAAGCTACAATTTGAAAGGAAGTTATATAATGTTGTTATTGTTGTTAGGTGCCATCGAGTCAGTACCAACCCATAGCAACCTTATGCACAGCAGAATGAAACACTGCCCGATCCTAGGCCAACCTCACTACTGTTGCCACGCTTGAGTCCATCGAATGCTGTCACTTGGCCAATCCATCTCATTGGGCGTCTTCCTCTTTTTCTCTGACCCTCCACCTTACCAAACATGATCTCCCTCTCCAGCGACTGGTCTCTCCTGACAACATGTCTGAAGTACCAGAGACGAAGTGTGGCCATCCTGGCCTCCAAGGAGCACTCTGGCTGCACTTCTTTCAAAATGATCTATTGGCTCTTTTGGCAGCCCATGGCACTTTCAATATTCTCTTCCAACACCACAACTCAAAAGTATCAATTTTTAAAGTGTCTTCCTTATTCACTGTCCAGCTTTCACATCCATATGAGGTTTTTGAAAATATCATGGCTTGGGTCAAGCTCACCTTAGTCCTCAAGCTGACATCTTTGCTCTTCAGCACTTTAAAAAAAGGTCTTGTGCAGCAAATTTATCTAATGCAATACATCATTTGAATTCTTGACTGCTGCTTCTATGAGTATTGATAGTTGATCCAAGAAGATTGAAGTCCTTGACAATTTCAATCTTTTCTCCTTTGATAAGAATGTTGTTTATTGGTTCAGTGGTGAGGATTTTATTTTCTTTACATTGAGATGTAGTTTGTATACAGTATAAATGTGCCTGTAGAACATGCTATGGAAACTACAAACTAATAAAAATTAAGTGAATTTAGCAAAGCTGCAGACAATATAAAGAGACCATTTGCATTTTTGTATGCTGCCATTGTTGTTCAGTGTCATGGAGTCTGTTCTGACTCATAGCAAACCTGTATAGGATTTCCAAGGAGCAGATGGTGGGTTTGAACAGCTGACTGAAGTTCAAACCAACGTTGAGGTCCATTTGATGATCCTACAGTGCTACACCAGGGGAGATATGCAATTGGATAATAAAACAAAAAGTACCACTGAGGAAAGTAGCATGAAAATATTAAAGGTCTAAGAATTTAGCAACATATGTAGAAGATCTATCCAATTATAATTTCAAAGCATTATGAAATTAAAGATCCAAATAGTAGTAGAGGGTTAGCAAAAAAGAGGAAGACTCTAAATAAGATGGAATGATACAGTGGTTGCACAAACAGGATTGAGCAGGATTTGAGTCTTTGGTACACTGAGCCATTCACTAAGAGTCAGAAGTGACTCAACACCCAACAACAACAAATAGGGAAGAGCTATATACTAGATTCGTCTCTCATCCTTCGGACATATTGTCAGGAGCGACCAGTCACTGGAGAAGGATATCATGTTTGGTAAGGTGGAGGATCAGAAAAAAAATAGGAAGACCCCCAGCAAGATGGATTGGCCAAGTGGCAGTATTAATGGGCTCAAGTGTGGCAACAATAGTGAAGTTGGCCTGGGATCGGGCAGTGTTTTTTCCTGCTGTGCATAAGGTCGCTAAGAGTCGGCATCAACTGGATGGCACCTAACAACAACAAATATACTAGATTTAACATAATGCTCAACAAATGAGCAACAGGAATTTTTGTTGTTGAAACTGACAAGTTGAAACAAATTGATGTTGAAATACCGTTAACCTAGAATAACCAAAATTTAGAAAACATTGAAAAAAATGGTAAGTTACTTGTATAATTTAACCATTTATTTTCAAAGTACTATAAGTTCTTCACCTTTTTACTACTTTAATGTGTACTTTCACTACATATCTGTCACTTTGTTATACTGTGGTGGCTTGCATGTTGTGATTCTGGAAGTTATGCCTCTGGTATTTTAAATACCAACAGGGTCACCCATGATGGACAGATTACAGCTGAGCTTCAGGCTAAGACAGATGAGGAAAAAAGAGAGGTGGACTATTGCTGGAAATTTAGCGAGTGAAAACCTAATGAATAGCAGTGGAACACTGTCAGATTCAATAGAATATTGAATATTGAAAGACGAGCTCCTCAGGTTAGAAAGCATTCAAAATACATCTGGCAAGCGCTGCCTCCAAGAAGAAGAGGTGACTTGCGATGACACAAATGAAATAAAGCTTTCAGGACCTTTGTTAGCTCATGAAGCACAACTCAAAATGAGAAGAAACAGCTGTAAACATCCATTAATAATTGGAATATGGAATGAATGAAATATGAATCTAGGAATATTTAAAGTTGCCAAAAATGAAATGGAATGTGTACATATCAATCAATATTCTAAGAATAGGCTATTAAGATGAAACAGACCATAAATTGCTCATATGCAAGTTCAGTTTCAAGCTGAAGAAAATTAAAACAAGTTCTGAAGAGCTAATATATGATCTTGAACAATATCCTACCTAAATTTAGAGATCAGCTGAAGAAAAGATTTGATACATTAGACACTAATGACCAAAGACTGAAAGATTTGTGGCATGACATCAAGAACATCATACAGGAAAAAAGCAAAAGGTCATTAAGAAGACAAGAAAGAAAGATACAAGCAAAATGGATGTCAAAAGAGACTCTGAAAATTGGTCTACAACCTAGAGATGCTAAAGCATATGGAAGAAATAAGGAGGTAAAAGAACTGAACAGAGAATGTAAAAGAGAAGCTTCAGAACACAAAGTCAAGCATTATAATCAATTACACAAATACCTGGAGTTAAAACACCAAAAGGAAAAACCATGCTCAGCATTTCTCAAGCTGAAAGAACTGAAGAAAATGGAAGACTTGACTCAATATAATGAATGATTCTCTGGGCAAAATACTGAATGATGCAGAAAGCATCAGAAGAAGAAAGGAATACACAGTCACTGTACCAAAAGGAAATGTTCAACCATTTCACGAGGTAGCATATGATCAAGAGCCAAGTGTACTTAAGGAAGTCCAGAATGCACTTAATGCACTGACATACAACAAGGCTCTGAGTATTTATGGAATACAAATTTCAATCTTTTAAACACTAATGCGGTATTGGAGGCACTAACTCAGCTATGCCAAGAAAATGCAAAGACAGATACCTGGCCAACTGAGAGAACCATATTTGTTCCCATTCTGAAGAGAGGTGACCCAACAGAATGCAGAAATGATCAGTGATATCATTAATGTCACTTGCAAATAAAATTTTGCTGAGCATAATAAAAATGGCTGCAACAGTACATTGTAAAGGTACTGCCAAAGGTTCCATATTGATTCAGATGAAGACGTGTAACAAGGGATATCATTGCTGAAGTCAGATGGATCTTGGTTTAAATCAGAGAATACCAGAAAGATATTTACCTGTGTTTTTTTGACTATGCAAAAGCTTTCGATTATGTGGATCACGACAAGTTATGAACAGAATTCTTAACAATGGGTATTCCAGAACACTTAGCTGTGCTTATGATAAACCTGCACAAGACCAAGAGGCAGCTGTTAGAACAGAACAAAGGGACCCTTAATAGTGTAAAATCAGTTAAGGTGTGCATCAGGGTTGTATTCTTTCACCTTATTTATTCCATCTGTATGCTGAGGAAGTAATCTGAGAAGTTGGATCATATGAAGAACATGTTATCAGAAATGGAGGAAAACTCATTAACCACTTGCTATATGCTGATGATACAACCTTGCTTGTTGAAAGCAAAGAGGAGTTAAAATACAATAGCCTTCAATATGGGTTGCAAATCAATGTCAATAAAACAAAGTCCTCACAACTGGACCAATAAATAACATCACTATTATAAATGAAGAAAATATTGACATTGTCAATGATTTCATTTTGCTTGGATCCATTATCAGCACTTGTGGAAGTAGTAGTCATGAAATCAAACATTCCATTAGGCAAATCTGCTGCACAAGACCTCTTTAAATTGTTCAACAGCAAATACACCAGTTTGAGGACTAAGGTGCACCTGAACTAAGTCATAGTATTTTCAGTATCGTCATATGCATATGAAAGTGGGACAGTGAATAAGGAAGACAATAGGAAAAAAATGATGCATTTGAGTTATGGTGTTGTAGAAGAATATTAAAAGTACCATGGACTGCCAAAAGAACAAACAAACAAGTCTCAGTTTGAAGAAGTACAGCCAGAATGCTCTTTAGAAGCCAAGATGGCCAGACTTCATCTCTCATAATTCAAACTTATTATCAGGAGGGACCAAACACTGGAGAAGGACATCATGCTTGGTAAAATAGAGGGTCTACAGAAAAGAGGAAGATCCCCAACGAGATAGGATGTTACAGTGGCAGCAGTACCAGGTTCAAGTGTAACAATGATTGTGAGGATAGTGCAGGACCTGGCATAAGGTTGTTATAAGTTAGAACAGAGTTGATGGCACCTAACAACACCAACAACAATATGTACTGATATTCCAACTAACTATTCATCCATAGGTGGCTTGATCCATATTTTTGTATACCCATAAGTTGAGAAAAAATTACTTATCAATAAAAAGGAAAAAATATTGATTTACATAATAATATAGATGAGTCTTAAAAATATTTTTGAGTTGAAGAAGTCAAACAGAAAACTATGTAATTTCCTTTCAATTGAATTATTTAATAAATGCCATATTACATCTCAGAACCAGGAAAACTATATAGTGTGAACAGAATGATCAGAAATTGTTTACTGGGAACTTAGTAAAATGAAAAATAAGACAAATTTTTTGGGGTAAAAGAATTGCATATAGATGGA
>NW_006409396.1:5493-13801 GCF_000296735.1 Chrysochloris asiatica | reverse complement strand
CAATTGTGTATTCCATCTATATGTATTCCATATATATATATAGGAGTCCCGAGGAAGTACTGTGGGTTGAGCTCTGGCCTGCTAACTATAAGGCCAGCAGTTTAAACTCACTAGTTGCTCCTTGAAAATCATATACGGCACTGCCATAATTGGGAACAGACTCCATGGCTCTTAATAATAAAAATAACATATCTGTAAAACAAAATAAAACACACTGCCATCGAGTTGGTTCCAACTCATAGTAACCTTGTATTTCTACAAATAATTGTCAACTTAGAATTGAATTGCAATTGTATTTTTCATCTTTTTTATCATAAAACTATTATTAATTCATGTAAACAAATATGCCTTCTAGAACAATTTCTTAATGAGTGAATAACATTCCATTAAATGTTGTTGTTATGTGCTGTTAAGTCAGTCCTAATTCACAGCAGCCCTGTATAGGGTTTCTGAGGAGTGGCTGATGAGTGTGATCCTTTAAATAGACTCTTTTAAATGAGAAATTTTAGTGGGTTTTTTTTTAAAGGATATTTTACTGAGCATGATAATGACACAGTTTCAACATAATATGGGGATTATTAAAATAGAGTAAATTCTACTTTTTAAATTATACAAAATGTATAACATGCATCACATGATGTAACCATTATTTGTCTGTCAGTTTGTCATACTGTGAGGACTTGCAGATTGCTGTGATGCTGAAAGTTATGGCCCCCGTATTTTAATACCAATAGAGTCGTTTATGTTGAACAGGTTTCAGCTGAGTTTCCAGACTACTAAAAAGGAGATAAAGGGTATTTCTGAATGCTTTCCCCTGGGTTAATGCGTCAGACTGCAAAGTCATTTGAACTGCAAGGTTGGTGGTTCAAGCTCACCAGCTGCTCCTTGGAAACCTTTCACAGAGTTGCTATGGATCATAATTAACTCGGCCCCACTTAACAACAGCAACAACCCATTGAAAATATTATGAATAGCAGTGGAACACTGCCAGATATCACCAGAATACTGAATATTGGAACATGATGAATAGCACCAGCATATTGTCAAATACTGTCATATAGGTTGTTGTTCGGTGCCATCAAGTCCATACCGACTCATAGCGACATTAAGCAGAACAGAATGAAACACTGCCTGGTCCTCTACCAACCTTACAATCATGGCTATGCTTGCGCCCATTGCTGCTGCCACTGTGTCAATCTATTTTGTTGGGGGTCTTCCCATTCAATGCCGACCCTCCACTTTACCAAGAATTATGTCCAGTCATGATGATGTGAATGGAGTGAAGCTTTGGGCCCTTAATTTGCTGATAGGGCCCATTCAAATGAGGAGAAACAGCTGCAAACTGAAAGCAAAAATAACTTAAAATACTTACTAATGAAGATAAAAAAAACTACAGGCTTTGTTATGAGTTACACCTCATTGTAAAGGAAACAAAAATCCTAACCACTGGACCAATAAATAACATCATGATAAATGTTAAAAATTGAAGTTGTCAAAGACATTTTGTTTGGATCCATCATGAACACTCATGGAAGCAAAAACCAAGAAATCAAACAACGCATTGCATTAAGCAAATCTGCTGCACAAGACTTTTTAAAAAGTTTTTTAAGAGTAAAGTTTGAGAACTAAGGTGTACCTGATCCAAGCCATGGTATTTTCAGTAGCTTCACATACATGTGAAAGTCAGACAATGAATAAGTAAGACTATAGAAGAAAAGTGAAGAGGACTTGAAACATTTACTTATGAAGATTAAAGAGCAGAGCCTTCAATATGCATTACATCTCAATGTCAAGAAAACAAAAATCCTCACCACTGGACCAATAAACAACATTCTTATCAATGGAGAAAAGATTGAAGTTGTCAAGGACTTCATTCTTCTTGGATCAACTATCAACACTCGCGGAAGCAGCAGTCAAGAGATCAGATGACGTATTGCATTGGGCAAATCTGCTGCACAGGAACTTTTTAAAGTATTGAAGAGCTGAGATGTCAGCCTGAGGACTAAGGTGTGCCTGACCCAGGCCATGGTGTTTTCAATAGCCTCATATGGATGCGAAAGCTGGACAGTGAATAAGGAAGATTGTAGAATTGATGCCTTTGAGTTGTGGTGTTGGAGGAGAATACTGAAAGTGCCATGGACTGCCAAAAGAACCAATAGATCTGTTTTGGGAGAAGTGCAGCCAGAGTGCTCCTTGGAGGCCAGGATGGCTAAGCTTCGTCTCTCATACTTTGGACTTATTGTCCGGAGGAAACAGTCACTGGAGAAGGATGTCATGCTGGGTAAGGTGGAGGGTCAGAGAAAAAGAGGAACACTCCTAATGAGATGGATTGGCCAGGTGGCATCATTGATGGACTCAAGTGTGGCAACGGTAGTGAGATTGGCCCAGGATCAGACATTGTTTCGTTCTGCTGTGCATGGGGTCGCTATGAGTCGGTTCCAACTCGATGGCTCCTGACAACAACAACAATAGAAGAATTGATGCATTTGAGTTATAGTGCTGGAGGAGAAGATTAAAAATACCATGGACTACAGAAGAGCAATCAGTCTGTGTTAGAAGAAGTACATCCAGAATGTACCCCAGAAGCCAAGAGGGCCAGACTGTGTCTCTCATACTTCAGACATGGGCCAGTCCCTGGAGGAGAACATCATGTTTGGTGAAGTGGAGGGTGAACAAAAAAGGATAAGACCCCCAAGGAGGTAGACTGGCACCATGGCAGCAGCAACAGGCTCAAGCATAACAATGATTGTGAGGTTGATGTACAATCAGAAAATGTTTTCTTCTGTTGTGCATAAGGTCTCTGTGAGTCAGAACCAACTTGATGGCACCTAACAACAACAATATGAAGTAAACCTAAGATTTTATACAGAATATGTGATTGAATATGTGAGAAAGTCCAAAATGTAAACCTTGTATAGTGTATGAGACCAGATTTCAGTGTGAGCATAATTTTAAATTATAAAACATAATAAAATGGTATTGTAGCTTCCATATAGAAAGTCTGGATCATACAGAGTAATTGACAGATTGAAATAGAGAACAAGTATTGTCTAATTCAGTTCTCTTCCCTAGGATTTTGACATTTAAAAAGTGTTAGAGCTTTTACCTTGGAGCTTTTATCTCTAGTACAGAAGTAATAGGTGGACAAGACAAATCCTTTGCTACACTTTTTGCTGCTTTGCTTTCAGAGCTTACTTGTGTCCTTCCAGTTCCCTATCTTTCTTGTTGTGAAGTCTAAATTTAATCTAACATCCTGATAATAAATCCCTCGTTGTCTTTAATTGCTCAGATTAATTTTCCAACTGGTGCATTTAAATATCTCTTTATTAGATTTCAAAATCATTAGGGACCATAAACACATTATAGTCATCATTTTGTTTTTCCCAATGCCTAATACGATATGGGAACAATGCCTAATCGATTTTCAATAAATATTTGATGGATGGCTATGTGAAATACATTGATATATGTAAAATTTACTTGTGGATCCATATGTTGTTGTATTTAGTTGAAACATGGGTATATTAAAAGGAACTGGTGAAATGAAAATTGAATTATAAGTAAGAATCATAGTGTGACTAGAATTAAAAGGCAGATTGAGATGTTTGTGTTTAATTTGTAGCAAAGAAAGATTTTGAAAAGGTCATGATTTTGTTTAGCACATACATCAGAGCCAGTATATAGAACAGATTAGTAAAATATATTTGTTAAGAAAAATAATGTGATAGGTCAGTATTTTTAACCTGATATCTCAACATATCACATTGGTTAAGAATAATGCATTTAAAAAAAAAAAAAAAAAAGGATTACAACTAAGAAATTTGAATGTGCACATTCCTAATGTAATCCTATGCTTGATCGATTAAATGAAACCCTAAAATCTTAGAACAGCATGGAAAGGTTTAACATAAGAATATGTGCTTCAGTAAGAAAAAAATTAAATGAATTCATTGCACTTGGAGGGAAGTAAAATAGACAATTGTGAGAGTTCTTCTTTTATGTTGGAGAAGACTGCAGAATCTAATTTTCATTTGTAAGTGCTCCAAGTCCTCTTCAATTTCAATAATCAAGATTGTGCCATCTACATTTCACTGGTTTTTAGTGAGTCTTCCTCAAATTCTGATATGATGTTGTTCTTCAAATAATCCAGCTTCTCAGATTATTTGCTCATCATACAGATTGAATATGTATGGTGAAAGGATACAATCCTGACATACACTTTCCCTGATTTTAAAGCAGGCAATGTCCTTTTAATCTGTTTAAACACCTGCCTGTTATTCTACCTGCAAGTTACATACAAGCACAATTAAGTGTTCTGGAATTTCCATTCTTTGTAATGTTATCCATAATTTATTGTGATCCACCCAATTAAATGCCTTTGCATACTTAATACATCCTTTTGGTATTTACTGTTTTTAGACAAGCTCTATCTGAAATCAACAATGATATCCCTTATTCCAAGTTCTCTTGTGAATCTGACTTGAATTTCTGAGAATTCTTGCTTAATGTACTGCTATAATTTATTTTGAATTATCTTCAGCAAGTTATTTTTTTTAGAGGAAGTGCAGCCAAAATGTTCCTTAGAAATGGGATGCCGAGACTTTGCCTAAAGTCTGGGCATGTTGTCGGAAGGGACTTGTTAAGTGCCATCAAGTTAGTTCCATCCCATAGAAACCCTGTATTGGCTGGTCAGTTTGAACCACCAACCTTGTGATTCAAACCAGAAAATGGTTTCATGACTTGTGGAGGGTCAGCAAAATAGAGGAAGACCCTCAACAAGATGGATTGACACAGTGGCTGCAACAACGGCCTCCAGCATATGAGAATGGTGCAGGACTGGCAGTGTTTCATTCTGTTATACATAGGGTCTTTATGAGTCACAATCAACCTAAGGACTAGCGAAATGATGGCAAGCAATTAATATCTGTCAATTAATACATTGATTGTAAAAGGGATTAAATGCTCATTCAAAAGACAGAGCGTAGCAGATTGGATAAGAAAACAGGACCTAACAATATACTGTTTACAAGAGACACGCCTTAGACACAAAGACAAAAATAATCTTAAAATTGAATGATAGGAACATATATCAAGCTTCGAACAATAAAACGAGCAAAGGAAACAATATTAATTTCTGATAATATAGACTAAGGAAAAATCCAGTATAATAGATAAAAAAGAACATTATATAATGATTAAAGGGGCAATTTAATGAGAGGATTTAGTCATAATAAATATATATGTATCTAACAAAAATATATCAAAATACATAAACTCTAACAGAATTGAATAGAAAAGGATAAACACTAGACTAGTATCCATAGGTTGGCAAGTCAAACCTATCAACTCCTTAGAAGTCCTATGTAGGGTCACTCTAAGTTGGAACTGAATTAACAAAAACAACAATAATAGCAGGAGACTTTGATACACCATTTTTAATGAAGGACAGAAGAACTAAACAACACATAAGACAACTTGAATTCAAAGTTATAGACAGAACACTCTATCCAACAATAGCACAAGATACATTCTTTTTCAACAAACAAGGAGCATTCTGCAAAATAGACCATATGTTAGGCCATAAAAAAGCCTCGATAGATTTAAAGACATCAGAATGCTGCAAAGAATCTTAGACTACAATGCTGTAAAATTATAAAGCAACAAAAGATCAAGGAAAAATATGGAAATTGAATAACAGCTGCTCAAAAGCTCCTGGGTAATAGAAGAAATTTTTAAAAAACCAAACCCCTTTAATCAAACAAGAATGAAAACACAACAAACCAGAAACTTTTAAGACAAACCAAAAACAGTGCTTACAGGACAATTTATAACAAAAAATGCACACATACAAAAAGAAGAAAACACCAGAATCAGCAACTTAACCCAACATCTCTAGTAATTAGAGGAAGAGCAACAAAATAACCCTACACTCTTGATAAGAAAAGAAATAAAGATTAGGGAAGAAATGAGTGAAACAGAAAAAATAATAAAAAAAAGTCAATAAGACAAGAAGTTGGTTTTTTGAAAGGATTAATAAAATCAGAAAACCATTGGTAAATCTAACAAAGGAAAATAATAATGAAATGGGTGATGTCACAAAAGACCAATGGGATTAAAAAGCAAAGTGACAGAATACTATAAAATCTGTACTCTGATAAGTTCGAAAGCCTAGAAGAAAAAGATCACTTTTTAGAAACACACCACCAAACTAAACTAACACAGACTGGAATAGATGGTGTGAACAGACCCATACCAAAAGAAGAAATTAATCAGGTAGTCTTAAAAAAATTCCAACAAAATATGTCTGTACCCAGATGGCTTTCACTGGTGAATTCTACCAAACATTCAGAGAGGAGCTGACATCAGTTCCTTTCAAATTATTCCAGAGTATAGACAAGAATGGAAAATTCCAAAATTCATTTTATGAAATGAGAATAGCCCTAAAGCCAAAACCAGGCAAAGACATTGTTTAAAAAAACATTTTCAGATCAATATCCCTCATGAACTTAGAAGCAAATATTTGCAGCAAAATCCTAGTAAATAGAACTGAACAACATATCAAAAAAGTAATACATCATAACCAAGTGGGATTCATACCAGGTGTGTCAGACTGCAAAGTTGTTTGAACTGCAAGGCTCAAACTCACCAGCTCCTCCTTGGAAACCCTATACAAGGTTGCTATGGGTAGGAATTGACTCGACTGCACTTAATAACAACTAAACAAATTGGTTTATCAGTAGAAAAAAAAAACACAAGGTAATCTGCCACATAAATAAATATAAAAGGAATGTGCCACATGACCATACTGATTAACATAAAAAAGCTTTTGACAAAATTCAAAATCCATTCCTGATAAAAACACTCAACCAAATAAGAATAAAAGGGAAATTTCTCAACATATTTAAGGGCATATATTTCAAATCAATGGCCAACTTTACTCTCAATGGTTGTTGTTGTTGTTATGTGCCATCGAGTAGGTTCCGACCCATAGCGACCCTGTATAGGGTTTCCAAGGGTGTAAATCTTTACGGGAGTAGAAAGCCTCATCTTTCTCCCGCGGAGCAGCTGGTAGTTTCAAGCCGCTGACCTTAAGGTTCGCAGCCCGATTCGTAACCACTATGCTACCAGAGCTCCTCATTTCCTTTGCAAACAGGAACCAGACAAGACCTTCATCATCACAATTATTCATTGTTGTATTGAAAGACTTAGCCAGAGTTATAAAACAATAAATAGAAATTAAAGACATCCAAATTGACAAAGAATAAGTAAAATTCTCTGTATTTTCAGATGATATGATCCTATACATGTAAAATCTCAAAGATTCAGCAAGAAAATTGTTGGAAACAAATGAAAGATTCACCAAAGTTGTAGGGTATAAGAGTAACAGTTTAAAAATCAGTTGAAATCCTTACTATCAATAAAAAGAACTAGGAAAAGAAAAGCAATGTAGTTTACCATAGCCACCAAAAAGGTTAAATACTTAGGAATAAATATAGCCAGACAAGCAAAATATCTATACAAAGAAAACTACAAAACACTACTATAAGAGGGAGGTGAGGCTTGATGGCAGATAGGGTAAAGGTGCAGTGAAGATGTCTGTCAGCAATAACACAGAATATCAGGTGAAGTGGGTTGAGGGGAGAGCTCCAAAACTCTGAACCACATATATAGGAATATTTTAAAAGTTTGAAGGCTTATAGATAGTGGAACTTGTAGTGGAAGCAAGCAATCTCAGACTTTTGAATCTGCCAGGCTCAGCAGCCCTGAGCCAACATTTTGGGTAAGCCCAAATGGGAAGATCAAGTGGGGAAGCAAGCAGACCTGCCACAGACTAATGCCTGTGGGAACCTCGGAGGCAAAAGTAGACAAATATTCATTTTTTGGTTTTGTTTTGTTCTAATATATATATATTTGGTATCTGTTCATTGGCCTCTCACTTTCTGCGTTCCTCTGTTCTGGTGACTAGAGGGGGCCCTGAGCAAGTGGACACCCACAAACCCCACCACTGGAGCATTCTTCTACCACACATGCACACAGATCCTCTCAGCGGTTAAAGGTCCAATCCCCACAAAAAAACAACCAGCAGCACAAAATGGCCACAGCCAGCCTGGAAAGTGACAAGAAAGGACACAAATAGCATGAACTCAGCACAGAAAGACATGCAGAGCAAAGAAAGCAGCAGCACCACACACACACACACAACCAACAAAACATAATGGCTGCAATTAATCCATGTTGTTGTTGTTGTTGTTGTTGTCAGGTGCCATCGAGTCAGAACCGACTCATAGTGACCCCATGCACAGCAGAA
>NW_006409396.1:3071-4773 GCF_000296735.1 Chrysochloris asiatica | reverse complement strand
GATGAAATAACCATAATAAATATCTATGCTCCCAACGAAAAGGTTCCAAAATATATAAAGTAAATCCTAATAGATTTTAAGAAAGAAATAGATGAATCTACAGCAATAGTGAGTGATTTTAATACACCACTTTCAAGAATGGCTAGAACAACCAGAAAGAAACTGACAAAGACACAGAAGAACTAAGCAACACAAACAGTAAACTGGGTTTCATAGACGTGTAAAGAGCATTCACCCCACAACAGCACAATACACATTCTTTTCCAGTGCACATGGAATGTTCTCCAGAATAGACCATACGTTAGACCACAAAATAAACCTCCATAAATTTAAAATTATCAAAGTACTACAAAGCATTTTCTCAGACCACAATATTATCAAATTGGAAACCAACAATAGGAAGACCCAGGAAATAAAGTCAAATACATGGAAACAGAATAATACCCTGCTGAAAAGCGATTGGGTAGCAGAAGAAATAAAATGTAAATTCACAAAGTTCCTAGAAACAAACGAGAATGAAAACATGACATACCAATCTCTTTGGGACACAGTAAAAGCAGTTCTGAAAGGAAATTTATATTGCAATAAATGTACACATCCAAAAAGAAGACATAACAAGTTTTAACACAATAACGCAGCATCTATAACAATTAGAAACAGAACAAAGGAGGAAACCTACAGCTACTAAAAGAGAAGAAATAATAAAGATTAGAGCAGAAATAAATGAGATAGAAAACAGAAAAAACTATAGAAAGAACCAACAGGACATGAAGCTGGTTCTTTGAATGGATTAGCAAAATTGATAAACATTGGCAAAACTAACAAAAGAAAAGAGGGAGAAGACACATATAACACGCGTTAGAAACCACCTGGTCAATGTCTCAATAGAACCAAAGGAAATCAAAAGGATAATAACAGAATACTATGAAAAGTTGTACTCCAACAAATGAGAACTTAGATGAGATAGATACAGTTTTAGAAAAACACGACCTACATAAACTTCCACACAGTGAAGTAGAAAACCTGAACAGACCCATAACAAAAGAAGAAATTGATCAGCTCATCAAAAAACTCCCAACCAGATGAAATCCAGGCCCAAATGGCTTAACTGGTGAACTCTACCAAACATTCAGGGAAGAGCTGTCACCAGTTCTACTCAAATTATTCCAGAATATAGAGGAGGATGGAAAACTTATCAATACATTTTATGAAGCAAGCATAACCCTCATACCAACACCAGGGAAGGACATAACTAAGAAAGAAAATTATAGACCAATATCCCTTATGAACTTACATGTAAAAATTCTCAACAAAATTCTAGCCAACAGAAGCCAGCAGCACATCAAAACTATAATACATCATGATAAACTGGGATTCATATCAAGGGTACAAGGATAGTCAACATTAGAAAACAATCAATGTAAACCACCATATAAATAAGAAAAAAAAAAAGAACCACTTGATCATATTGACTGATGCAGAAAAGGCATTTAACAAAATGCCATTCCTGATAAAAAAAAAACATTTAATGAAGTAGGAATTGAAGGGAAATTCCTCTACATAATTAAGAGCATATATACAAAAGCAACAGCCTAAATTACTGTCAATGGAGAGAAACTGAAAACCTTCCCTCTGTGAACAGAAACAAGACAAGGATGCCTTTTGTCATCACTCCTATCCATTATTGTTCTGGAAGTCTTAG
>NW_006409396.1:819-1571 GCF_000296735.1 Chrysochloris asiatica | reverse complement strand
ACACAAGTAGATGCATGCACACCAATGTTTATAGCAGCACTATTTACAATAGCAAAAAAATGGAGACAGTCTAAATGCCCATCAGTTGAAGAATGTATAAACAAACTGTGGTATTTGCACACAATGAGATATTATGCTACCTTGAAGAACAAGGATGCTGTATGCCACCACATAAGATGGATGAACCTTGAGGACACTATGTTGATTGAAATGTGTCAGTAATTAAAGGAGAAATACTGCATAGCACCACTACTGTAAAAGACTCAGAAAAAGAACCCTTATTAAAAAGGGGTGGGGTGGGGATTCTTTGCTGGCTACTGGAATGTTGTGAGTCTGGTCAGGGAACGGAGGGAAAGGTAGAGCATACCATTGTAAAATATACACTTGACGGGGAGAAAAAGGAACAGCCAGAAATATCACTATAGAAAGCTTATAAGTCTGTCTTCTGCCTATAAATGATTGGAACACCTAAAATTGGGTTACAACTTGCCCAGTGAAGGAGGCTTCCTGCCGAGTCTTTGCATTGCATAAGACCATAGATGGAATCCTGAACTCCATCCAGAATCTCCTGAGGTGGGAAATCTCTACTTGAAAGGACAAGCAGACAAGCCTCGAGCACCTACTCAGCCACTGACCTTATTTAGGTTGAAGATATTGAGCTACTCCACTGTCTCTTTCCACAGATAAAGCCAGTTTGATTCTGACATTTTTTGTTTCCTTTACATTGAGGTGCAACCCATAATTAAGGCTGT
>NW_006409396.1:0-719 GCF_000296735.1 Chrysochloris asiatica | reverse complement strand
ACACAAGTAGATGCATGCACACCAATGTTTATAGCAGCACTATTTACAATAGCAAAAAAATGGAGACAGTCTAAATGCCCATCAGTTGAAGAATGGATAAACAAACTGTGGTATTTGCACACAATGGGATATTATGCTACCTTGAAGAACAACAAGGATGCTGTATGCCACCACATAAGATGGATGAACCTTGAGGACACTATGTTGATTGAAATTTGTCAGTAATTAAAGGAGAAAGACTGCATAGCACCACTACTGTAAAAGACTCAGAAAAAGAACCCTTACTGAAAAGGGGGGGTGGGGATTCTTTGCTGGTTACTGGAATGTTGTGAGTCTGGTCAGGGAACGGAGGGGAAGGTAGAGCATACCATTGTAAAATATACACTTGAGGGGGAGAAAAAGGAACAGCCAGAAATATCACCATAGAAAGCTTATAAGTCTGTCTTCTGCCTATAAATGATTGGAATACCTAAAATAGGGTTACAACTTGCCCAGTGAAGGAGGCTTCCTGCCGAGTCTTTGCATTGCATAAGACCATAGGTGGAATCCTGAACTCCATCCAGAATCTCCTGAGGTGGGAAATCTCTACTTGAAAGGACAAGCAGACCAGCCTCGAGCACCTACTCAGCCACTGACCTTATTTAGGTTGATGATATTGAGCTGCTCCACTGTCTCTTTCCACAGATAAAGCCAGTTTGATTCTGACATTTTTTGTTTTC
>NW_006409395.1:64028-66078 GCF_000296735.1 Chrysochloris asiatica | reverse complement strand
AGTACAAAATGTCCATATACAGAGTGCTAGCTACAGGGCAGAGTAGTACAACATTTACATATACAGAGTTCAAGCTACATGGCAGATGAGTCCAATATGTCGATATACTGAGAGCTAAACACATGCTTGAGTATTCCAACATGTTCATATAGATAGTACTAGCTGCATGGCAAATGAGTCCAATATTTTCATATACAGAGATCTACCTACATGGCAGATCAGTCCAACATATCCATGCACAGAGAGCTAGTTATATGGCAGACTAGTCCAAAATGTCCATAAACAGAGAGATAGCTACATGACAGTGTATTCCAACATGATCATATACAGAATACTAGTTACTTGGCAGATGAGTCCAACATGGCCTTATACTGAGAGTTAGCTACATGGCAGATGATTCCAACATGTATATGTTTAGAGGGCTAGCTACAAGGCAGATGAGTTCAAC
The DNA here is from genome assembly GCF_000296735.1 of Chrysochloris asiatica. NCBI lineage: Eukaryota > Metazoa > Chordata > Mammalia > Afrosoricida > Chrysochloridae > Chrysochloris > Chrysochloris asiatica. The sequence continues at coordinate 65,630 of NW_006409395.1, read as the reverse complement.
ATGTTCATACAGTGAGAGCTTCCCACATGGCTGATGAGTCCAACATGTCCATATACAGAGAGCTAGCTACATGGCAGAGTTGTACAACATGTACATATACAGAGTACTATCTACATGGCAGATGATTCCAACATGTCCATATACTGAGAGTTAGCAACATGGTAGATTAGTCCATCATGTGTATATTTAAATGGCTAGCTACAAGGCAGATGAGTTCAACATGTTCATACAGAGAGAGCTGGCTTCATGACAGAGGAGTCCAACGTGTTCATATTCTGAGAGCTAGCTACATGCCAGAGGAGTCCAACATGTCCATATACAGAGCACTAGCAGCATGGCAGATGAGAACAACATGTCCATATACTGAGATTTAACTACATGGCAGATGAGTCCAACATGTGTATATACAGAGAACTAGCTACAAGGCAGATGAGTCCAATATGTTAATACAGAGAGCTGGCTACATGGCTGATGAGTCCAACATGTCCATATACAGAGAGCTAGCAACATGGCAGAGTAGACAAACATTTCCATATACATGTTCATACAGAGAGAGCAGGCTTCATAGCTCATGAGTCTAACATGTCCATATACAGAGAGCTAGCTATATGGCAGAGTAGTGCAACATTTTCATGTACAGAGTTCTAGTTACATGGCAGATGAGTCCAACGTGTCCATATATTGAGAGCTAACTACATTGCAGAGTAGTACAACACGTCCATATGCAGAGTACTAGCTACATGGCAAATGAGTCCACCATGTCCATATACACAGGACTAGCTACATGGCAGATGAGTCCAACATGTCCATACTGAGAGTTAGCTGCATGGCAGATGAGTCAAAAATGTGTATATATAGATGAATAGCTACAAGGCAGATTAATCTGACATGTTCATACAGAGATAGATGGCTACATGGCGATGAGTAAAACATGTCCATATTCTGAGAGCTAGCTACATCGGTGATGAGTCCAACATGTACATATACTGAGAGCTAGCTACATGGCACACAAGTCCAATATATTCATATACAGAGAGCTACCTCCGTGGCTGATTAGTCCAACATATCCATATAAAGAGAGATAGCTACATGGCAGAGCAGTGCAACATGTCCATATACAGAGTACTAGTTTCATGGCAGATGAGTCCAACATGTCCATAATCTAAGAATTAGCTACATGGCAGATGAATCCAACATGTGTATATATAGTGAACTAGCTACAAGGCAGATGAGTCCAACAAGTTCATACAGAGACAGATGGCTACATTGCTGATGAGTCTAACATGTACATATACAGAGAGCTACCTAAATGGCAGATAAGTCCAATAAGTTCATATACATAGAGCTACCTACAAGGCCGATCAGTCCAACATATCCATGACAGACGAGTCCAAAATGTCAATATTCAGAGATCTAGTGAAATGGCAGAGTAGTTCAGCATTTCCATTTACAGAATTCTAGTCAGCAGTTCGAAACTACCAGCCGCTCCGCAGGAGAAAGATGAGGCTTTCTACTCCAGTAAAGATTTACACCCTTGGAAACCCTGTACAGGGTCGCTATGGGTCGGAACCGACTCGATGGCACTTCACAACAACAACAAGC
>NW_006409395.1:63384-63928 GCF_000296735.1 Chrysochloris asiatica | reverse complement strand
GGCAGATAAGTCCATCATGTGTATATGTAGAGGACTAGCTACAAGGCAGAGGAGTTCAACATGTTCATACACAGATAGTTGGCTGCTTGGCTGATAAGTCCAATATGTCCATATATAAACAGATAGCTACATATCAGAGAAGTCGAATATGTTCATATACAGAGAGCTACATACATGGCAGATGAGTCCAACATATCCATGCCCAGAGAGCTAGATACATGTCAGACGAGTCCAAAATGTCTATATACAGAGAGCCAGCTACATGGCAGAGTAGTCCAACATGTCCATATACAGAGTACTAGTTACATGGAAGATGATTCCAACATGCCCATGTCTATGTTTTCAACATGCCTATGTTGGCTACATAGCAGATGAGTGCATCATGTGTATATTTGGAATGCTAGCTACAAGGCAGATGAGTTCAACATGTTCATACAAAGAGAGCTGTTTACATGGAAGAAGAGTCCAACGTGTCCATATACTGAGAACTAGATACACGGAAGAGTCGTTCAACATGTTGATATACAGGGTACTAGCTACATGG
>NW_006409395.1:59303-62693 GCF_000296735.1 Chrysochloris asiatica | reverse complement strand
AGTCCGACATGTGTATGTATAGCAGACTATCTACAAGGTAGATGAGTACAAAATGTCCATATACAGAGAGCTAGCTGTAAGGCAGAGTAGTGCAGCATTTCCATGTCCAGAGTTCTATTTACATGGCAGATGAGTACAACGTGTCCATATACTGAGATGTAGCTACATGGTAGAGTAGTCCAGCATTTCTATATGCAGAGTACTAGGTACATGGCATATGAGTACACCAGTCCATATACTGACAGTTAGCTACATGGAGATGAGTCCAATACATGTATATTTAGAGGGCTAGCTACAAGGAAGATGAATCCAACATGTTCTTACACAGAGAGCTAGCTACATGACAGACGAGTACAAAATGTCCATATACAGAGTGCTAGCTACAGGGCAGAGTAGTACAACATGTACATATACAGAGTTCAAACTACATGGCAGATGAGTCCAACATGTCCATATACTGAGAGCTAGATACATGATAGAGTATTCCAACATGTTCATATAGAGAGTAATAGCTGCATGGCAAATGAGTCCAATATGTTCATATACAGAGATCTACCTACATGGCAGATCAGTCCAACATATCCATGCACAAAGACCTAGCTACATGGTAGACGAGTCCAAAATGTCAAAATATAGAGAGTAACATACATGACAGATGAGCCCAACATATCCATTCACACATAGCTAGCTACATTGTGGAGTCAGGCAACATTTCGATATAAACGGTTCTAGCTACATGGCAAATGAGTCCAACATGTCCATATACTGAGAGATAGCAACATGCCAGAGTAGTCCAACATGTCCATATACTGAGTACTGTCTACATGGCAGATGTGTCTAACATGTCCATATACTGAGAGTTAGCTACATGTTAGATAAGTCCAACATGTGTATATATACAGAACAAGCTACAAGGCAGATGAGTCCAACATGTTTATACACAGAGTTGGCTACATGGCTGATGAGCCCAACATGACCAAATACTGAGAGCTAGCTACCTGGCAGAGAACTCCAATATGATCATATACAGAGAGCTACCTTCATGGCAGATAAGTCCAACATATCCTTGTACAGAGAGCTAGCTACATGGCAGACGAGTCACAAATGCCCATATCCAGAGAGCTAGCTACCTAACAGAGTAGTACAACATTTCCATATACAGAGATGCAGCTACATGGCAGATTAGTTCAACGTGTCCATATACTGAGTGCTACCTAGATGGCAGATGAATCTAACATGTGTATATTTAGAGGGATAGCTACAAGTAAGATGAGTCCAACATGTTCATACATTGAAAGTTGGCTACATGACAGACGAGTCCAAAATGTCCATATACAAAGAGCTAGCTACATAGCAGAGTAGTGAAACATTTCCATATACAGAATTCTAACTACATGGCAGATGAGTCCAACGTATCCATATACAGTGAGATAGCTACATGGCAGATAGTGCAACATTTCCATATACAGAGTTCTAGCTATATATCAGATGAATACAACATGTGTATATTAAGAGGGCTAGCTACAAGGCAAATGAGTCTAACATGTTCATATACAGAGAGCTGGCTACATGGCTGATGAGTCCAACATGTTCATATAGAGAGGGCTAGCTATATGGAAGACAACTCCATTATATTCATATACAGAGAGCTAATTAAATGGCAGATAATTCCAACATATCCATGAAAATACAGCTTGTTATATTCAGACGAGTACATAATGTCCACGTACAGAGAGCTAGCTACATGGCAGAGTAGTGCAACATTTCAATATACAGAGTTCTGGATACATGGCAGATGAGTCTAACATGTCCTTATACACAAAACTACCTACATGGCATACACAGACAGCTGCTTACATTGCTGATGAGTCCAACATGTCCATATACTGAGCGTTAGCTACATGTCAGATGAGTACAAGTTGGGTATATTTAGAGGGCTAGCTACATGGCAGAGAAGTACAATATATTCATATACAGAGAGCTACCTACATAGCAAATCAGTCCAACATATCCATATATAGTGATCTAGCTACATGGCAGATGATTCCAAAATGTTCTTTTACAGAGAGATAGCTACATGGCAGTGTTGTGCAACATTTCCATACACAGAGTTCTATCTACATGGCTGATGAGACCAACGTGTCCATATACAGAGAGCTAGCTACAAGGCAGAGTAGTGCAACATGTCCATATATAGAGTTCTAGCTACATGGCAGATGAGTCATTTGTATATATGTATTGAGAGCAAGCTACATGGCAGAGTAGTTCAACATGTCCATATACAGTGTACTAGTTACATGGCAGATGAGTCTGACATATGTATATATAGAGGACTACGTACAAGGAAGATGAGTTCAACATGTTCATGCACAAAGAGATGACTACATGGCTGATAGGTCCAGCATGTCCATATACTGAGTACTAGCTACATGGCAGACAAGTCCAATATGTTCATATACAGAGAGCAACCTACACGGCAGATCAGTGCAACATATCCATGTACAGAGATCTAGCTACATAGCAGACGTGTTCAAAAACGTCCATATACAGAGAGTTAGCTACATGGCAAAGTAGTGCAACATGTCCAAAAACAGAGTTCTAGCTACATGGCAGATGAGTCCTACAAGTGTATATTTAGAGGGCTACCTAAAAGGCAGATGAGTCCAACATGTTCATACTCAGAGAGCTGGCTACATAGAAGAAGAGTCAACATGTCCATATACTGAGAGGTAGCTACCTGGCCGATGAGTACAATATATGTATATTTAGAGGGTTAGCTACATGGCAGAGTAGTATAACAATTCCATGTACCGAGTTCTAGCTACATGGCAGATGAGACTAACATGTTCATACAGAAAGAGCTGGCTATATGGCTGATGGGTCAAACAGGTCCATATAAAGAGAGCTAGCTACATGGCAGACAAGTCTAATATGTTCATATTAAGATTGATACCTACATGGCAGATCAGTCCAACATATCCATGCACCGAGAGCTAGCTACATGGAAGACAAGTCGAAAATATACATATACAGAGAGCTAGCTACATAGGAGAGTAGGGCAACATGTCCATATACAGAGTTCTAGCTACATGGCAGATGAGGCCCATATGTCCATATGCTGAGAGTTAGCTACATTGCAGATGAATACAACATGTCCATAAACTCAGAATTAGCTACATTGAAGATGAGTCCCACATGTATAAAGAGAGAGATCTAGCTACAAGGCAGATGAGTCCAACATGTTCATACAGAGAGAGCTAGGTACATGGCTTATGAGTCCAACATGTCCATATATGGAGAGCTTGCTACATGGTAGAAAATTCCAATATGGTAACATACAGGGAGCACCTACATGGCAAATCAGTCCAACATATCCATGCACAGAGAGCT
>NW_006409395.1:58141-58772 GCF_000296735.1 Chrysochloris asiatica | reverse complement strand
CTAGCTACATGACAGATTAGTCCAATATGTCCATATACAGAGTACTATCTACATGGCAGATGAGTCCAATGTGTCCATATACTGAGAGTGAGCTATATGGCAGATGAGTCCAACATATGTATACATAGAAGAGTAGCTACAAGGATGATGAGTCCAACATGTTCATACAGCGACAGGTGACTACATGGCTGATGTGTCCAACATATCCATATACAGAGAGCTAGCTACATTGCAGACAAGTCCAATATGTTCAGATCCAGGGAGCTACTTACATGTCAGATCAGTCCAACATATCCATGCTCAGAGACCTAGATCCTTGTCACACGAGTTCAAAATGATCATATGCACGGAATTATCTGCATGGCAGAATATTCCACCATTTCCATATACAGAGTTTTATTTACACGGCAGATGAGGTCAATATGTCCATTTACTGAGTGTTAGCTAAATGGCAGATAAGTCCAAAATGTGTATATATAGAGGAGTATCTACAAGGCAGATGAATCCATCATGTTCATGCAGAGAGAGCTGGCTTCATGGCTGATGAGTCCCATTGTCCATGTACAGAGAGCTTCGTAAATGGCAGATCAGTCTAACATATCCATACACAGAGAGCTAGCTACATGACACA
>NW_006409395.1:57000-57547 GCF_000296735.1 Chrysochloris asiatica | reverse complement strand
TTACATGGCAGAATAGTATAACATTTCCATATACAGAGTTTGAGCTACATGGGAGATGAATACAACATGTGTATATTTAGAGGACTAGCTATAAGGCAGATGAGTACAACATGTTCATATACAGAGAGCTGGCTACATGGCTGCTGATTCCAAAATGTTCATATATCCAGAGCTAGCTTCATGGCAGACAACTTCAATATGTTTATAGAGCGTGAGCTACTTACATGTCAGAAAATTCCAATATATCCATGTAAATACAGCTAGCTGCATGCATACAAGTACAAAATGTCCATATACAGATTGCTAGCTACATGGCAGAGTACTGCAACATTTCCATTAAAAGAGTTCTAGCTACAAGGCAGATGAGTCCTACGTGTCCATGTGCTGAGAGCTAGCTGCTTGGCAGAGTAGTCCTACATGTTCATATACAGAGTAGTAGATACATGGCAGATGAGTCCAATGTGTCCTTATACTGAGAGTTAGCTACATAGCAGATGAGTCCAACATGTGTAAATATAGAGGGCTGGCTACAATGCACATGAGTCCA
>NW_006409395.1:52079-52895 GCF_000296735.1 Chrysochloris asiatica | reverse complement strand
AGAGAGTTCTAGCTACATGGCAGATGATTCCAACGTGTCCATATACTGAGAGCTAGCTACATGACAGAGTAGAGCAAAATTTCCATATATAGTGTTCTAGCTATATGGCAGATGAGTCCATCATGTCCATATACTGAGACCTGGCTACATGGCAGATGAGTCCAACATATGTATATATAGAGGACTACCTACAAGGCAGATGAGTCCAACATGTTCATACACAGCGAGATGACTACATGGCTGATAGGTCCAACATCTCCATATACTGAGTACTAGCTACATGGCAGACAAGTCCAATATTTTGAAATACAGAGAGCTACCTACACGGCAAATCAGTCCAACATATCCATGTGCAAAGAGCTAGCTAAATGGCAGACGTGTCCAAAAATGTCCATATACAGAGAGTTAGTTACATTGCAGAGTAGTGCAACATTTCCATAAACAGAGTTCTAGCTATATGGCAGAGGAGTCCAATGTGTCCATATATGGAGAGTTAGCTACATGACACATGAGTCCAAAAAGTATATATTTATAGGGCTAGTTACAAGACAGATGAGTCCAATATATTCATACAAAGAGAGCTGTCTACATGGCAGATACATCCACATGTCCATTTACTGAGAGTTAACTACATGGCAGATGAGTCCAACATGTGTATATTTAGAGGGCTAGCTACATGGCAAGGTAGTGTAACATTTCCATATACCGAGTTCTAGCTACATGGCAGATGAGGCCAACTTGTTCATATACAGAGAGATAGCTACCTGGTAGAGTAGTGCATCATTTCCATATACAGAGTTCTAGCTACATGGCACA
>NW_006409395.1:21952-23188 GCF_000296735.1 Chrysochloris asiatica | reverse complement strand
CAGAGAGCTAGCTACATGTCAGATGAGTCCAAAATGTCCATATAAAGAGAGATAGCTACTTGGCAGAGTAGTACAACATTTCCATATACAGAGTTCTAACTACATGGTAGATGAGTACAACATGTCCATTTACTGAGAGCTAGCTACATTACAGACAAGTCCAATATGTGCATATACAGAAAGCTATTTACATGGCATCAGTCCAACTTATACATTTAGAGAGAGGTAGCAATATGGCGGACGAGTCTGAAATTTCCATATACACAAAGCTAGTTACTTGGCAGAGTAGTGCACCATTTCCATATACAGAATTCTAGCAACATGGCAGAGTAGTCCAACATGCACAAATAGAGACACCTAGCTACTTGGCAGAGTACTGCAATATTTGCACATATAGACTTCTACCGACATGGCAGATGAGTCCAACATGTCCATAACTGAGACCTAGCTACATGGCAGAGTCGTCAAACATGTCCATGTACAGAGTACTAGCCACATTGCAGGTAAGTCCAATATGTCCATATACTGAGAGTTAGTTACGTGGGAGATGAGTCCAACATGTGTATATTTAGAGAGCTCATTACAAGCAGATGAGTCCAATATGTTCATACACCGAGAGCTTGATACATGGCTGATGAGTCCAACATATCCATATACTGAGAGCTAGTTACATGGAAAACAAGTCCAATATGTTCATATAAAGAGAGCTAGCTACATAGCAGATCTGTCCAACATATCCATGTACAGAAAGCTAGCTACATGGCAGACAAGTCCAATATGTACATATAGAGAGTACTAGCTACATGGCAGATGAGTACAACATGTACATATATGGAGAGTTAGCTACAAGTCAGATGAGTCCCATATCTTCATATACAGAGAGCTACCTCCCTGGCAGATCAGTCCAACATATCCATGTACAGAGAGCTAGCTACGTGGCAGATGTATCCAATTTGTCCAAATTCAGAGAGCTAGCTACATGGCAGAGTAGTGCAACATTTCCATATACAGTGTTCTAGTTACATGGCAGATGAGTACAGCGTGTCCATATACTGAGAACTAGCTACATGGCAGAGTAATCCGACATGTCCATATACAGGATACTAGCTACATGGCAGATGAGTCCATTATGTCCATATACTGAGTGTTAGCTACATGGAAGATTTGTCCAACATAGGTACATTTATAGGGCTCGGTACAAGGCAGATGAGTCCAACATGTTCATACATAAAGAGC
>NW_006409395.1:17598-18235 GCF_000296735.1 Chrysochloris asiatica | reverse complement strand
CATCTACAGAGAGATAGGTACATGGCAGAGTAGTGCAACATTTCCATATACAGAGTTCAAGTTACATGGCAGATGAGTCCAACATGTCCATATACAGAGAGCTAGTTTCATGGCCGAGTACTGCAACATTTCCATTTACAAAGTTCTAAGTACATGACAGAAGAGTCCAACATGCAAATTTACAGATAGCTAGCTACATGGCAGAGTAGTGCAACATTTCCATATATTGATTTCTAGCTACATAGCAGGAGAGTAAAACATGTCCATAACAGAGAGTTAGCTACATGGCTGAGTAGAGCAACATTTCCTTATACACAGTTCTAGGTACATGGCAGATGAGTCCAATGTGTCCATATACAGAAAACTACCTACATGGCAGAGTAGTGCAACATGTCAATATACAGTGTTCTGGATACATGGCAGATGAGTCCAACGTGTCCATATTCTGAGAGTTAGCTTCATGACAGAGTAGTCCAACATGTCCATATACAGAGTACTCGCTATCTGTCAGATGAGTCCAACTTGTCCATATACTCAGAGTTAGCTACATGGCAAATGATTCCAACATATAGAGGACTAACTAGAAGGAAGAGGAATCCATCATGTCCATATACTGTGATCTAGCTTCATAGTAGAG
>NW_006409395.1:14645-15433 GCF_000296735.1 Chrysochloris asiatica | reverse complement strand
ATATACAATTCTAGCTACATGGCAGATGAGTCCAACTTGTCCATATACACAGAGCTAGATACATGACAGAGTAGTGCAACATGTCCATATACAGAGTTCTAGCTACATGGCATATGAATCCAACGTGTGCTTATACTGACAGCTTGCTACATGGCACATGAGTCCAACATTTGTATATGTAAAGGGATAGCTACAAGGTAAATGAGCCCAACATATTCATTAACAGAGAGCTGGCTACATGGCAGATGAATCCAACATGTCCATATACTGAGTGTCAGCTACGTGGCAGATGAATCCAATATGTGTATTTAGAGAGCTCTAACTACATAGCAGACAAGTACAATAGTTTTTATAAAGAGAACTACTTACATTGCAGATCTGTCCAATAATCATGAACCGAGAGCTAGCTACATGGCAGACTAGTGAAACATTTCCATATGCAGAGTTTTACCTACATGGCAGAAGAGACTAACGTGTTCATATACTGTGAGCCAGCTACATGGCAGAATAGTGCAACAATTCCATGTACAGAGTTCTAGCTACATGGCAGATGAATTCAACGAGTGCATATACTAAGAGGCAGCTATATAACAGAGTAGTCCAACATGTCCATATACAGAGTACTAGCTACATGGCAGATGGGTCCATTATGTCCATATACTGAGAATTATCTACATGGCAGATGAGTCCAAAATGTGTATTTTTAGAGGGCTCGGCACAAGGCAGATGGGTCCAACATGTTCATACAAAGAGAAATGGCTACATGGCTGATGAGTCCAACATGTCCA
>NW_006409395.1:9915-14325 GCF_000296735.1 Chrysochloris asiatica | reverse complement strand
AAATCCAACATGTTCATACACAGAGACTTGTCTACATGGCTAATGAGTCCAACATGTGCATATACTGAGAGCTAGCTACATGGTAGACAAGTCCAATTTGTTCATATACAGAGAGTTACCTTCATGGCAGATCAGTTCAACATATCCAAGTATAGAGAGCAAGCTACATGGCAGACTAGTCCAAAATGTCCATATAAAGGGTACTAGCTACATGGAAGTTGAGTCCAACATGTACATATACAGAGAGTTAGCTACAACGCAGATGAGTTGCATATCTTCATATACAGAGAGCTACCTACATGGCAGATCAGTTCAACATATCCATGTACAGAGAGCTAGTTACATGGCAGACAAATCCAATATGTACAAATTAAGAGAGCTAGCTACCTAGCAGAGTAGTGCAACATTTCCAAATTCAGAGTTCTATCTACATGGCAGATGAGTACAACGTGTCCATATACTGAGAGCTATCTACATAGCAGAGTAATCTGACATGTCCATATACAGGATTCTAGCTACATGGCAGATGACCCCATTATGTCTATATACTGAGAGTCAGCTACATGGCAGATGAGTCCACCATGGGTATATTCAGAGGGGTCGGTTCAAGGCAGATGCGTCCCACATGTTCATACATAGAGAGTTGGCTACATGGCTGATGAGTCAAACATGTCCATATACAGAGAGCTAGCTACATGGCAGAGTATTGAACATTTACATATACAGAATTCTAGCTACAAGGCAGATGAGGTCAACGTGTCCATATAAAGAGAGATAGCTACATGGCAGAGTAGTGCAACATTTCAATATACAGAGTTCTGGATATTTGGCAGAAGAGGCCAATGTGTCCATATACAGAGAGCTAGCTACATGGCAGAGCAGTGCAGCATTTCAATACACAAAGTTCTGGATACATGGTAAATGAGTCTAACGTGTCCATATACAGAGAGCTATTTGCATGGCAGAGTACTGCAACATTTACATATACAGAATTCTAGCTACATGTCATATGAGTACAACGTGTCCATATATTGAGAGCTAGCTACATGCAGATGAGTCCAACATATGTACATATATATAGGACTAGCTAAAAGGCAGATGAGTCCAACATGTTCATACACAGAGACATGGCTCCATGGCTGATGAGTCTAATATGTCCTTATACTGAGAGCTAGCTACATGGTAGACAAGTCCAATTTGTTCATATACAGAGAGTTACTTACATGGCAGATCAGTCGAACATATACATGTACAGAGAGCTACCTACATGGCAGACTAGTCTAATATGCACATATACAGAGAGATAGCTACATGGCAGAATAGTGTAACATTTCCATATAGAGTTCAAGTTACATGACAGATGATTCCAACCTGTCCATATACAGAAGGGTAGCTACATGGCAGAGTAGTGTAACATTTCTATATACAGAGTTCTAAGTACATGACAGAAGAGTACAACATGTCCATATACAGAGAAATAGCTACATGGCAGAGAAGTGCAACATTTCCATATACAGTGTTCTAGCTACATGGCAGATGAGTCCAACGTGTCCACATACAGAGAGTTAGCTACATGGCACATGAGTCCCATATATTCATATACAGAGAGTAACCTACATAGGAGATCAATCCTACATATCCATAAACAGAGAGCTAGCTACATGACAGATGAGTCCAAAATGTCCATATACAGAGAGCTAGCAAATGGCAGAGTATTGCAACATTTCAATATACAGAGTTCTGGATACATGACAGATGAGTCCAAAGTGTCCATATACTGAGAGCTAGCTTCTTGACAGAGCAGTACAACATGTCCATATACAGAGTTCTAGCTACCTGGCAGATGAGTCCAACTTGTCCATATATTCAGAGTTAGCTACACGGAAGATGAGACCAACATATGTATATATAGAGGACTAAATACAGGTCAAATGAACTCCAGCTTTATGGTCAAGAAGTTCAATTTGTTCATATACAGAAAATGCCTACATGCAGATCAGTCCAACATATCCATGTACAGAGAGATAGCTACATGACAGATGAGTCCAAAATGTCCATATACAGTGAGATAGCTACATGGCAGAGTAGTACAACATTTCCATATACAGAGTTCTAGCAACATGGCAGATGAGTCCCATATGTCTATAAATGGAGAGTTAATTAAATGGAGATGTGTCCAACATGTGTATATTTAGAGGGCTTGGTACAATGCAGATGAATGAACATGTTCATACACAGACAGCTGGCTACATGGCTAAGGAGTCCAACATATCCATATATTGAGAGCTAGCTACATGACAATCAAGACAAATACGTTCATGTACAGAGAGCTGCCTAAATGGCAGATCACTCCAACATATCCATGTACACAAAACTAGCTACATGGAAGTGTAGTGCAACATTTCCAAATACAGAGTTCTAGTTACATGGCAGATGAGCCCAACTTGTCCATATACTGAGAGCTAGCTACGTGGCAGAGAAGTCCAACATGTTCATATACAGAGTACTAGCTACATGGCAGATGAGTCCAACATGATCATATACTGAGATTTAGCTACATGCCCGATGAGTCCAACATGTGTACATCTACAAGGCTAGCTACATTGAAGATGAGTCCAACATGTTCATACACAGAGAGCTGGCTACATGGCTGATGAGTCCAACATGTCCTTATACTGAGAGCTAGCTACATGGCAGACAAATCCAAAAGATTCATATACAGAGAACTACCTACATGGCAGATCAGTCCAACATATCCATGTACAGAGACCTAGCTACATGGCAGACAAGTAAAAAATTTCCATATACAGAGAGCTAGCTACATTGCAGAGTAGTGCAACATTTCCATAAAAACAGTTCTTGCTACATGCCAGATGAGTCCAATATGTCCATATACAGAAAGCTAGCAACGAGGGAGATTAGTGCAACAGTTCCATATACAGAATTCTAGCTACATGGCAGGTTAGTCCAACATGTCCATATACTCAGAGCTAGCTACATGGCAGAGTAGTGCAACATGTCCATATACAGAGTTTTAGCTACATGACAGATGAGCTCAACATGTGCTTATCCTGAGAGCTCGTTACATGGAACATGAGTCCAACATTTGTATATTTAAAGGGCTAGCTACAAGGTAGATGAGTCCAACATGTTCATTAACAGAGAGCTGGCTACATGGCAGATCAACCCAACATGTCCATATACTGAGAGTCAGCTATGTGGCAGATGAAACCAATTATGTGTATTTAGAGAGCTAGCTACATAGCAGACAAGTACAATATCTTCTTCTAAAGAGAGAAACCTACATAGCATGTACATAATCATGTACAGAGAGCTAGCTACATGGCAGATGAGTCCAAAATGTTCATATTCAGAGATCTACCTATATGGCAGAGTAATGCAACATTTCCCTATACAGAGTTCCAGCTTCATGGCAGATGAGCCCAACGAGTGCATATCCTGAGAACTAGCTTCATGGCAGAGTAGTCCAACTTGTCCTTATACAGGATACTAGCTATATGGCAGATGAATACAACCTATCCATATACTGAGAGCTAGCTACATAGCAGATGTGTCCAACATATGTATATATAGAGGACTAGCTACAAGACAGATAAATCCAACATGTTCATACACAGAGACTTGGCTACATGACTAATGAGTCCAACATGTCCATATACTGAGAGCGAGCTACATGGCAGACAAGTCCAACATGTCCATATACAGAGAGCTAGCTACATAGCAGCGTAGTGCAACATTGCCATATGTACAGTTTTAGTTACATGGCAGATGAGTCCAACGTGTTCATACAGAGAGCTAGCTACATGGCAGAGTAGTGCAACATTATCATATACAGAGTTCTATCAACATGGCAGATGAGTCCAACGAGTGCATATACTGAGAGGTAGCTGAATGACAGAGTAGTCCAACATATCAATATACAGAGTAGTAGCTGTATGGCAGATGAGTCCAACATGTACATATACGGAGAGTTAGCTTCAAGGCAAATGAGTCCCATATCTTCATATACAGATAGCTACCTACATGACAGATCAGTCCAACATATCCATGTACAGAGGGCTTGTTACATGGCAGATAAATCCAATATGCCCAAATTCAGAGAGCTAGCTACATGGCAGAGTAGTGCAACATTTCCATAGAAAGAGTTCTAGCTACATGGCAGATGAGTCCAACGTGTCCATATACTGAGAGCTATCTAGATGGCATACAAGTCCAATATGTTCATATACAGAGAGCAACCTACATGGAAGATCAGTTCAACATATCCATGCATAAAGACATAGCTACATTACAGACGAGTCCAAACTGTTCATATACAGAGAGCTAGCTACATGGCAGAGTAGTGCAACATTTCCATATACAGAGTTCCAGGTACATGGCAGATGAATT
>NW_006409395.1:3649-4855 GCF_000296735.1 Chrysochloris asiatica | reverse complement strand
TGTCCACATATTGAGAGTTAGCTACATGGCAGATGAGTCCAACATGTGTATATATAGAGTACTAGCTACAAAGCAGATGAGTTCAACATGTTCATACAGAGAGAGCTGGCTACATGGCTGATGAGTCCAACATGTCTATATACAGAGAGCTAGCCTTAGGGCAGACAATTCCAATATGTTCATATACAGAAAGCTAGCTACATGATACATCTGTCCAACACATCCAGGCAGAAAGAGCAAACTACATGGCAGGTGAGTCCAAAATTTCCATGTAGAACTACCAAGGTACATGTCAGAGTAGTCCAACATATTCATATACAGAGTTCTAGCTACATGGCAGATTAGTACAGCATGTTATTATACTGAGAGATAGCTACATAGCAGATGAGTCTAGCATGAGTCATACATGAGTAGATAAAAGTCTGATGAGTCCAACATGTTCACACAGAGAGAGCTGGCTTCATGGCTGATGAATCCCGTATTTCCGTATACTGAGAGCTAGCTAGATGGCATACTCCAACATGTACATATACAGAGTATTAGCTACATGGCAGATAAGTCAAACATGTCCATATACTGAGAGTTAGCTACATGGAAGAGGAATCCAACATGCGTATATATAGAGGACTCACTACAAGGCATATGAGACCAACATGTTCATACAGACAGACCTGGCTACATGGCTGATTAGTCCAATATGTTTATATATTGGAGACTAGCTACAAGGCAGATGAGTCCATCATGTTCATACAGAGAGAGCTCACTGCATGGCTGATGAGTCCAACATGTCCATATACAAACAGTTTGCTACATGGCAGACAAGTCCAATATATTTGTATACAGAGAGCTAACTACATGGCAAATCAATCCAACATATCTATGCACAGAGAGCTAGCTACATCGCAGACGAGTCCAACAGGTCCATATGCAGAATGCTCTCTGCCTGGCAGAGTTGTGCAACCTTTCCATATACAGAGTTCTAGCTACACGGCAGATGCGTCAAACTTGTCCATATACTAGGAGCTAGGTACATGACAGAGTATTCCAACATGTCCATATACAGAGCACTAGCTATATGGTACATGAGTCCAACATTTCCGTATACTGAGAGTTAGCTACATGCCAGATGAGACCAACATGTGTATATTTAGAGGACTAGCTACAAGGCAGATGGCTTCAACATGTTCATACAGAGAGAGCTGGCTA
>NW_006409395.1:874-2399 GCF_000296735.1 Chrysochloris asiatica | reverse complement strand
AGTCCAACAAGTCCATATTTAAAGAGCTAACTACAAGGCATACAAGTCCAATATGTTCATATCCAGAGAGCTACCTACATGGCATATCAGTCCAACACATTCATGCACAGAGAGCTAGCTACAGGGCACAGTAGTCCTACATGTCCATATACAGAGTACTAGCTATATGGCAGATGAGTCCAACATGTCCATATAATGAGAGTGAGCTACATGACAGATGAGTCCAACATGTGTATATTTAGAGGGCTAGTCAGATGAATCCAAAATATCCATAATCTGAGAACTAGCTACATGGCAGACATGTCCAATATGTTCGTATACAGAAAGCTACCTACATGGCCGATCAGTCCAACATATCCATGCACGAAAGCTAGCTACATGACAGACGAGTAGAAAATGTCCATTTACAAAGAACTAGCTTCATGTAGAGTAGTGCAACATTTCCATATACAGAATTCTAGCTACATAGCAGATGAGTCCAACATGTCCATATACTGAGAGCTAGCTACATGACAGAGCAGTGCAACATGTCCATATACAGAGTACTAGCTACATGGCCGATGAGTCCAAAGTGTCCACATACTGAGAGTTAGCTACATGGCAGATGAGTCTAACATGTGCATATATAGAAGAGTAGCTACAAGGACTATGAGTCCAACATGTTCATATACAGAAGTTGGCTAAATTTCTGATGAATCCAACATGTCCATATACTAAGAGCTAACTACATGGCAGACAAGTCCAATATGTTCATGTACAGAGAGGTACCTGCATGGCAGATCAGTCCAACATATCCAAGTACACAGAGCTAGCTACATGGCAGAGTAGTGGAACATTTCCATATACAGAGTTCTAGCTACATGGCAGATGAGTCCAAAGTGTGCATATACTGAGAGCTAACTAAATTACATAGTAGTCCAACATGTCCATATTCAGAATAGAAGCTACATGGCACATGAGTCAAACATGTCCATATACGGAGAATTAGGTATATGTCAAATAAGTTCAATATCTTCATATACAGAGAGCAACATAAATAGCAGATCAGTCCAACATAGCCTTATACAGAGAGCTAACTACATGGAAGAGTAGTGCATCATTTCCATATACAGAGTTCTAGCTACATGGCAGAGGAGTAGCTCTCATATACTGAGAGCTAGCTACTTAGCAGAGTAGTCCAACATATCTATATATGGAGTACTAGCTACATGGCAGATGTGTCAAAAATGTCCTTATACTGAGAGTTAGCTATATGGCAGATGAATCCAACAAGTGTATATTTAGAGGTCTAACTACAAGCAGATGAGTCCAACATGTTCATACAGAGAGTTGGCTACATTGCTATTGAGTCCAACATGTCCATATAAAGAGAGCTAGCTACATGGCAGAGTAGTGCAAGATTTCGATATACAGTGTTTTAGCTACGTGGAAGATGAGTCCAACATGTCCATATACTGAGAGCTACGTACAAGGCAGAGTAGTCCAACATGTTCATATATTGAGAGTTACCTACATGGCAGATGAG
>NW_006409395.1:0-459 GCF_000296735.1 Chrysochloris asiatica | reverse complement strand
ATTTTCATATACAGTGTTCTAACTACATGGCAGATGAGTCCAACGTGTCCATATACTGAGTTCTAGCTACATGGTAGAGTAGTCCATCATGTCCATATACAAAGTACTAACTACATATCAGATGAGACCAACATGTCCATATATTGAGAGTTAGCTACATGGCAGATGACTCCAACATGTGTATATAGAGGATTATCTAAAAGGTAGATGAGTCCAACATATTCATACAGAGATAGCTGGCTACATGGCTGATGAGTCCAACATGTCCATATACCTAGAGCTAGCTACATGGCAGACAAGTCCAACATATCCATTTACAGAGTTCTATATTCATGGCAGATGAGTCCAGTGTGTCCATATACTGATAGATAGCTACATGGCAGAGTAGCCCAACATTTCCATGTATAGAGTACTAGCTCCATGGCAGATGAGTCCAACACGTCCATATACTGAGAGTTG
>NW_006409394.1:60613-61962 GCF_000296735.1 Chrysochloris asiatica | reverse complement strand
GTTCTTGGAATCTGGATTGGGATTGCATTATATTTGTAAATTGCTTTGGGCAGTATTGACATTTTCACAATGTTAAGTCTTCCTATCCAGGAACATGGTATATTCTTCCATTTTTGTAGGTCTCTTTTGGTTTCTTGTAGTAGCGTTTTGTAGTTTTCTTTGTATAGGTCCTTTGTTTCTCTGGTTGCATTTATTCCTAGATATTTCATCCTTTGGGTGGCTGTTGTAAATGGTATTGTTTTCCTAATGTCATTTTCAGCACTGTCATTATTGGTATAGAGGAATCCAACTGATTTTTAGATATTGATTTTATACTCTGCCACTTTGTTGAATCCTCCAATGAGGTCTAGTAGCTTTTTTACTGAGTCTTTGGGTTTTTCATTATATAGGATCATATCATCTGCAAATAGAGTTTTACTTCCTCTTTGCCAATTTGGATGCCCTCGATTTCCCTATTTTACCGTATAGCTCTGGCTAAGACTTTGAGCACAATATTGAATAAGAGTGGTGACAAATGGCATGCTTGTCTAGTTCCTGTTCACAGAGGGAAGGCTTTCAGTTTCTCTCCATTGAGAGTAATGTAGGTTGTTGGTTTTGTATATATGCTCTTGATTATGTCGAGGAATTTCCCTTCAATTCCTACTTTGTTAAGTGTTTTTATCAGGAATGGATGTTGGATTTTGTCAAATTCTTTTCTGCATCAATCAATATGATCATGTGTTTTTGTTTTTGTTTTTTTTTTCTTTTTTCTTGTTTATATGGTGAATTACATTGATTGTTTTTCTAATATGTTTTTCTAATATGTTGAACCATCCTTGCATCCCTGATATGAATCCCACTTGATCATGATGTATTATTTTTTTGATGTGCTACTGGATTCTTTTGGCTAGGATTTTGTTGAGAATTTTTGTATCTATGTTCATGAGGGATATTGGTCTATAATTTCTTTCTTAGTGATGTCCTTCCCTGGTTTTGGTATGAGGGTTATGCTTGCTTCATAAAATGTATTAGGAAGATTTCCATCTTCCTCTATATTCTGGAATAATTTGAGTGCAATTGTGACACCTCTTCCCTGAATGTCTGGTAGGACTCACCAGTGAAGCCATCTGAATCTGGACTTCTTTTGGCTGGTAGTTTTTTGATGACCTGATCAATTTATTTATTGTTATGGATCTGTTCAAGTTTTCAACTTCACTCTGTATGAGTTTAGGTGGTCGTGTTTTTCTAAAAAATGTATCCATCTCTTTTGAGTTTTCAAATTTGTTGGAGTATAACTCTTCATAGTATTCTGTTATTATTATTTTGATTTCCTTTGGTTCCATTGTGACATCACCCATGTGGTTTCTAAT
>NW_006409394.1:56185-57741 GCF_000296735.1 Chrysochloris asiatica | reverse complement strand
TTGTAGCTTGGCTATATTAGCACAGTTGCTGTCTCTTCTTGGGTAAGGTAGGGGTAGAAATTTCTCACCCCTGGAAGAAGAGTGAGGCCAAAAGGACCAAAGACAGAAACAATATACAAATAGAGACAGAAACCGCCAATCAGAAACAAAAATAAAATTGTGATTGACAGTGTCCACTAGCCTTTGCTGTGCAAAAGGTCCCACCTAGGTAAACTACGGGGTAGGTTCCCAGGATCAAAATGTCATAAGAAGCAGCCTGCAGGTTTCCTTTCTGTTCTGTTTGGAGAACTGGGGTGTAATGCTGGACCCTTTTGGGGATGTGCTCCCGCCTGCCTGAAGGCATCTGGGCTGTGCAGTGAGGGCACAGTTGGGGTGAAGAGAAGAGATATGTGAAATATGAAAAGTGAAAGACGAAAAATCGGTCACATCTCTCCCTTCGCTGCTCCATGGCTTCTAGGTCTGGGTTGCTGCCTCAGCTTGTCTGTGGCCCCGCCCTCCAGACTGAGGATTTCTGGCTGTGGCCATCAATTCAGAAATCACAGCAGTTTGCTTTCACCTGCAGATTTCTTCTCAATGGGTGCAGGGAACTGGTGCCCAGAACCTTAAACAAGATCCAAAGATCTGCAATATTTTTGCAGACTTCTCTTTCTCTGCTTTTTTTTGGCTGTTGGCAGAGGAGTTTTCACTGTCTGTCTCTGCTTTCCCCATCGCCAAACTGGAAGTCCTCATATTGTTTTTGCTATTACAAAAGGACTACTATAAACATTACTGTATATGCTTCATGGCACATATCTTTAACATTTTCTATAAGTTGTGCACACATGAATGGGATGCTGGATCTTAAATATATGTATGTGATTTCAATTTTTGCCAAGTTGTTCCTCAAAGTGGTTACAGTAGTTCAAACACCCACAGTGGTGTATAGGAGATCCTGTTGCTCCACCCACTTGTCAATACTTGATAACTGTCAAAGTTTTAAACTTTCAACAGTTAGCTAAATAGCATTGCATGGTGGTTTGGACATCTATATCATATGTTTATTATTGGTCATTTGGAGTTCTTACATGTAATGCCTACTCATCTCTTTTAATCATTTTTATATGGGTTACTTTTGTTGTTGTTGGGGGCTGTTGAGTCTGTACTGATTCATACTGACTTTATGTACAAGAGACTAAAACACTGCCCAGTCCAGTGCCTACCTCACTCTTGTTGCTACATTTGAGCCCACTGAAGTTCCTAGAGATGAAGTCTGGCTGTCTTGACTTCTAAGGAGCATTCTGGCTGTACTTCTTCCAACACAGATTTGTTTTTACAGCAGTTCAGGGTACTTTTAATATTCTCCTCCAAAACCATTACTCAAATGCATCTTTCTTACTCACTCTCCAACTGTTATTTGCATATGAGATTATTGACAGTATCATGGCTTGAGTCAGGCACACCTTAGTCCTCAAACTGACATCTTTGCTTTTCAACACTTTAAAGAGGTCTTGTGCAGCAGATGTACCTAATGCAATGCATTGCTTGATTTCTTGACTGCTGCTTCCATGAGTGTTGAT
>NW_006409394.1:53963-55300 GCF_000296735.1 Chrysochloris asiatica | reverse complement strand
TTGGACTTCTTCCCACAGTATTATTGGCTCTTGGTCATATCTTATCTCTTGAAATGGTTGAACATTAATTAATCGTATTTTTTGGTGCAGTAGCTCTGTGTATTCTTCCATCTTCTTTTCATGCTTTCTGCATCATTCAGTATTTTGCGCATAGATTCCTTCAATATTGCAAGTTGAGGCTTGAATTTTTTCATCAGTTCTTTCAGCTTCAGAAATGCTAAGTATGACTTCCGTTTGGTTATCTAACTCCAGTTCTTTGCACAATTCTATATAATATTGGACTTTGTCTTCTCGGGGTGCCCTTTGATATTTTCTGTTTAGCTATCTTACCACCTCTTTTCTTCTATTTACTTTAGCATCTCTACTCTGAAGAGAAAATTTCAGATTCTCTTCTGATATCCATTTAGGTCTTTTCCATTTTTCTTCTCTTCTTAATGATCTTTTACTTTCTTCCTGTATGATGTTCTTGATGTCATCCTACAACTCTTCTGGTTGTTCATCATTAGTGTCTAATGCATCAACTCTATTCTTGAGATGATCTCTAAATTCATGTGGGATATGTATTAATTTTCAGGTGGACTTGTTTTAATTTTCTTCAATTTGAGCCTTGCATATGAGTTGCATATGAGCAATTGATGGTTTGTTCCACGGTCTCCCCTTATTTTATCTGATGATATGGATCTTTTCACCTTCTTTCTACAGATATAGTCAATTTGATTTCTATGTATTCCATCTGGTGCAGTCCATGGGTATACTCATTTTCTATATTGCTTAAAAATGTATTTGCAATGAACAAGTCATTGGTCTTGCAAAATTCTATTGTGCAGTCTTTAATATCATCAAACATCAAAAAATATCATCAAGGTCATATTTTTCAACTACTCATCCTTCCTCTCTGTTTCCTACCTTTGCATTCCATTCACCAGTAATTATCAGTACATGTTGATTCCATATTTGATCAATTTCAGACTGAAGAGTTGGTAGAA
The DNA here is from genome assembly GCF_000296735.1 of Chrysochloris asiatica. Taxonomy (NCBI): domain Eukaryota; kingdom Metazoa; phylum Chordata; class Mammalia; order Afrosoricida; family Chrysochloridae; genus Chrysochloris; species Chrysochloris asiatica. The sequence goes on along the minus strand of NW_006409394.1, from coordinate 54,314 downwards.
TTCTTCAGTTTCATCTCATTGACTAGTGGTTGGTGGGTACATTTTATTAATAGTGATATTAACTGCCCTTCATTGTAGATGTGTAGATATTATGCTATCACAGACAGTGTTGTAATTCAAGACAGCTCTTGATAAGTTCTTTTTGATGATGAATTTGATGCCATTCTTCTTCAATTTGTCATTCCCAGCATAGTGAATTGTGTGACTGTCACATTTGAAATGGCCAATACCAGTTCATTTCAGTTAGGATTGGAACTCTGGTCTGGCACTGTAGGATAAGTACTAGACCATAAGTTTGATTTGAACCACAGTGCCAGTGGTCCGATCCTCGAAGTAAGGTAAAAGTTTCTT
>NW_006409394.1:50893-53572 GCF_000296735.1 Chrysochloris asiatica | reverse complement strand
TGGTCCGATCCTCGAAGTAAGGTAAAAGTTTCTTTGAAAAAATTGTTACTGGTGACAAGACATGGATTAATCACTACAAGCCTTATAATGAACAACAGAGTATGGAATGGAAATATACTCAATCGCTGACAAAGAAAAAGTTCAAAAGTCAATTATCATGTCCAGCAGTGTGGTAAGACCTGGGGAATCCTGGGCCCAGAGACAGTGACATGGCCACAGAGGACTAGAGCGGAGAATGAAGCATCCAGCTGATATGAAGTGAGGGGAGATGCACCATACTTGCAAATAGTACCAATTTGACCTGCCTTCAATGGCTGGATGATCAGAACTCGACTAGAAGAAGAAAGGAGAGGAAAAAAAGAGTAATCTGCTACAATTTTGTGAATTTTATCTATACTTATGGAGGTATAAAAGTGAGAACAAATCTTTACAGCGAGGATCATTCCCACCCCGTCTTATGTAGGGTTGACAGAGATGGGCAATTTAGACATTAGCTACCCAAAAGTGGGGGGTGGCTACAAAGGCAAGAAGTGACTGGCTTACAAGCTTTTAAGAGGGAGCCTAGTTCCAGAAGGTGTTGGGAAGGTAGAATGTCCACTAAGTGGTTTCCAATCTGCCTGGATGAGGCTGATAAAAGGAGATGGGGATAAGACTCTTATGTTAGAATAGTGAATAATTGCTACCAGGACTGACTGTGAGGGTTGAAAATATAAAGGTAGACGTTTTGTAACAAAAGGAGGGGAGTGACTGATTTTGCAGTCCAATAGCAGACAGAAGTCCCTTGGACCATCAAGGGAGAAAAGCAGAGTGTGGGACCCTACTCAGAGAAGCAGTAATGCCAGAGATGATGAACTGGAGAGATGGAGCACCTGGGGACTCTTGACTTAGGGAGGGAGAGGGGCTATGTGCAGCTAGGGGGCAGACTTGTGGGGTATACTCTTTGGTTGTTTGATGATGTATGGAGGGGATTGTAACCATGGCAATGAAACAAAGAACAATAGGATGAATATAAAGCTAATGTTCTCCCATGTATACTATCACATAATTCACAATAAAAATTTTAAAAAAAGGTCAACCATCAGCTTGAAAATTGGTGCTTACAATTTTCTGGAATTCTCAAGGGTCAGTATTGGCACAATATCAGGAAAAATGTTGAACTAATTACAGTGAGATGCTCACTGAAGATCTGAAGCCTCAGCGTCATATTAAATGCATAAATCCAAGGGCATTGTGATCTAGCATGACAATGCATGTCCGCACACCTCTGCCCACACTGTTGACACTCTGCAAAAACTTCATTTCAAGGTATTAAAGCGTCCTCCTTACAGTCCTGATTGTGCACCATCAGGCTTTCACTTGTTTGGTCCACTGAAAGCAGTTCTTAAAGGATGAAGATTTACCTCTGATAAGGAAGTGAAGACAGGAGTGCATTCCTTGTTCATAGTTCAATCTAAAACATTTTTTAATAAGGGAATAGTAGGACTTATTGACAGATGGATAAACTGTATTGAAAAGCAGGTAATTATGTCAAAAATTATGTATCTGGTTGTTCTAAAAGTTGATTAAAATACATTCTGCAGCCAGAATGTCGATACTTTTTGACTCATCCTCATATATACATGGCAAATATCACCAGTATGTGGCTTGCCTTTTCACTTATTTTATGGTTGTATTGGATGAAATGTTCTTAATTCTAACATTGAATTCAGTTGCTCTTACCTGTGGAGTTTGTACTTTTTGTGTCTTGAACATATCTTCACCATCTCTGAGAAAAAATTTTCTGTAACAGAACACAATAGGAGTCACAGTTGATGAGACAGACTGAGCAATTTCCGGAACTTCTGAAGTAGTCTTGAGCCTGTCTCATTATTTTGTTATTAAAATGTCTGCAGAGCCTGGTTAAGGAACTGACTTAGTCTTCTGTAATTATCAAAGATCTGGAGTCAGAAAACCAAAAAGGAAGAACCCGCTCAGCATTTCTCAAACCGGGGGAATGGAAAAAAACAAAGTCAAGCCTTGATTTGCATTATTGAAGGATTATCTGGGCAAATAATTGAATGATGAAGTAAGTATTAAAAGAAGATGGAAGAAATACACAGTCACCGTATCAAAAGGAAATGGTTGCTATTCAACCGTTTCAAGAGGTAACATAGAATCAAGAGCCAATGATACTGAAGGAAGAAGTCCAAGGTGAATTGAAAGAATTGGCAAAGAATGAGGCACCAGGAGTTGATGGAATAAAATCTGAAATCTTTCAAGAAAGTGAGGCAGCGCTGGCGGCACTCACTCATCTATGCTAAGAAATTTGGAAGACAACTTATTGTTGCTGCTAAGGGACACCTGGTGGGCTCCGAATCACAGTGACAATACGCACAACAGAACAAAACACCACCTGGTCCGGCGCTATCCTCACAATTTTTATGTGTAAGCCTATTGTTGCAGTCACTATGTCAATCTCTCTCATTGGGGATTTTCCTCTTTTTCACTGATCACTGACAGAAAGGAGTTCTGGTAGCGTAGTGGTTATGAATTGGGCTACGAACTGCAAGGTCAGCAGTTCGAAACTACCAGCTGCTCCGCCGGAGAAAGATGAGGCGTTCTGCTCTCGTAAAGATTTACAGCCTCAGAAAACCTGTGCAGGGTTGCTATGAGTCAGAACTGACTCCACGGCACACAACC
>NW_006409394.1:27864-28394 GCF_000296735.1 Chrysochloris asiatica | reverse complement strand
TGTAGTTTACATAAATTTAGATATTAGTCACTTGTCTGATATGTTGTAAAAAAAATTCCCAATCTGTGGGTCGCCTTTTGGCTCTTTTGGCAAAATTTTTGATGCACATAAATTTCTAATTTTTAGGAGCTCTCAGTCATCGATTTTGCCCTGTACTGTTCTGTGTTTTTTGTAATGTTTGATAGTGTATGCTTGGCTCTAGTTTTTCAATGATGATCTTTAGCATTCTAGATTTTAAATGTAGGTCTTTAATCCTTATTGACTTTGTTTTTGTAAATGGTATGAGATATTAGTCTTGTTTCATTCTTCTATGTATGGGTTTACTAACTGATTGGAAGAGATCCTTATTTCTGTCCATTACAAAGAGGTGATACTGAAGAAGGAGGTCCAAGGTGCATTGACGAAATTGGCAAAGAACAAGGCACCAGGAGGAATTGATGAAATAAAAATTGAAATCGTTCAAGAAAGTAAGGTGGCACAAGAGGCACTCACTCATCTCTGCCAAGAAATTTGGAAGACAACTATCTGGC
>NW_006409394.1:23050-24045 GCF_000296735.1 Chrysochloris asiatica | reverse complement strand
GGGCGGATTCAGCGGAGCTGTAATTTACTTTTTATAGATCTTTTTGTTTCTCTAGTTATATTTTTTTCTAAATATTTCATGTTTTGGGTGGCCATTATAAAGGTTTTGCTTTCCTAATTTCCTTTTAAGAACTTTCTTCTTCGTTATAGAGGAATCCAACTGATTTTTGTATATTGATCTGTACCCTGACACTTTGCTAAACCTTTCAAAGAATTCCAATAATTTTTTTTGCTAGTTGTTGTGATTTCCTATGTATGTGATCATATCATTTGTAAATAGAGAGTTTTACTTCTTCTTTGCCTATTTGAATATCTTTAATTTTCCTTTCTTGCCTTATAGCTCTTGCTAAGCCTTTCAACACAATATTGAATAGGAGTGGTAATAAAGAGCATCCTTGTCTGGTTCCTGTTCACAAACAGAATGCTTTCGGTTTCTCTGTATTGAGAGTAATTTAGGCTGTTGGATTTGTATATATGCTCTAAATTATGTTGAGGGATTTCCCTGTAAATTCCTACTTTGTGAATTTTTTTAATCAAGAATTTGTGTTGGATTTTGCCAAATCCCCTTTCAATATTAATTGATATGATCATGTGGTTCATTTCCTTTTTTTTTTTTTTTAATTTATATGCTTAATTATGTAGATTATTTTTCTAATATTGAACCATCCTTGCATCCCAGGAATGAATCCTTCTTGACCATGATGTATTATTTGTTTTGATATGTTGTTGAATTCAATTGGCTAGGATATTGTTGAGAATTTTGCATCTATGTTTATGAGGGGTATTTGTCTATAAGTTTCTTTTTTAGTGATGTCCTTGCTCAGGTTTGATATGAGGGTTATGCTCACCTCATAAAATGTATTAGGAAATTTTCCATTCTTTTCTATATTCTAGAATTGTTGTTAAGTGCTGTTGAGTTGGTTCTGACTCATAGCGACCCTGGATAGGGTTTCCAAGGAGCGACTGGTGAGCTTGAACCACTGACCTTAATGTTCA
>NW_006409394.1:18053-21850 GCF_000296735.1 Chrysochloris asiatica | reverse complement strand
GGACTGGTATTGGCCATTTTGAATCTGACAACCACATGGTTTACTATGCAGGGAATGACAAATTGAAGATGAATGGTGTTGCGTTCATTGTCAAAAAGAACATATCCAGATCAGTCATGAGGTACAATGCTATAAGTGATAGGATAATGTCCATGCACCTACAGGGAAGTCCAGTTAATAGTAAAGACATGTAGGATGGACTTTTTCTTGTTTGGAGGTTTTCAGTGACCTGATTAATTTTTTCTTTTGTTATGATGGTGATGATTGGTGGTTATGCATTGTTAAGTTGGTTCCAACTCAAACCCTGTATAGGGTTTCTGAGGCTATAAATCTTTATGGGAACAGTTTCTCCCATGGAACAGGTGGTAGTTTCAAACTGCTGACCTTGGGTTAGCAGCCCGACTCGTCACCGCTATACTACCAGAGCTTCTTTGTTTTGTTTTAGGTCTATTCAAGTTTCCTTCTGCACTCTGAATTAGTCTAGATAGGTCGTATTTTTCTAAAAATTTGTCTATTCCTACTAGATTTTCAAATTTATTGTGTTATAATTCTTCATAGTATTGTGTTAGTATCCTTTTTATTTACTTTAGTTCTGTTATGACATCACCCATATTATTTCTTATTCTTGTTATTTGAATCACCTCCCTCTTTTCTTTTGTTAGATTTGTGAATCTAGATTTGTCAATTTTATTAATCCTTTCAACTTCTTTTCTTGCTGATTCTTTCTGTTGTTTTTCTGTTTCCCAATTCATTTATTTCTGATCCAATCCTATTATTTCTTTCCTTCTGGTGACTGTAGACTTAATTTTGCTGCTTTTTTTTTTTTCTAATTGTCAGCGATATTGTTTTAATGTGCTGATTTTGGACCTTTCTTCTTTTTGGGTGTGTGAATTTATTGCTATGAATTGCACTCAAGTACTGCTCTTCCTGTGCCCAAAAAGTTTTGATATGTTGTGTTTTTGTTCTCATTTTCTATAACGATTTTTTTAAAATTTCCTTTTAAAAAATATTTCTTTTATTACCTAGTCCTGGTGTGGCCCTGTGGGTTAATGTGCTAGACTGAAAAGTCAGCTTAAATTGCAAGGTCAGTGGTTCAAGTTCACTGGCTGCTACTTAGAAACCCTATATGGTCGTTATGGTTCATAACTGACTCATTGACACTCAACAACAACAACAACAATTACCCAGTAACATTTAAGGAAGTGTTATTCAGTTTGCATGCATGTGATTTTAATTCCTTGATCTTCTTATAGTTGGTTTCTAATTTTATACATTGTGATCTGCAAATATGGTTTGTAGTATTTTGACATTTTTAGTGGCCTAACATATGTTCTATTCCAGAAAATGATCTATGTGCACTGGAAAAGAATATATATTGTGCTGTTTGGGGATTGAGTGCTCTGTATAAATCTGTCAGGTCAAGTTGATTGATTGTGTTGTTTAGTTCTTCTATGTCTTTGAGTTTCTTTCCAGTTGTTCTGTCCTGTTTTGAAAAAGTGTACTCAAATCTCCTACTATTAAACTATTTTCTTCTTCAATTCTATTAGATTTTGTCTTGTTTTTGTGATACTTTTCTTGGGAGTTGGGAGCATAGATATTTATTGTAGTTATGTCCTCTTATTCAAGTATGAGGTAATGCCCTTTTTCCTTTATTATGACAAAGTCTATTTTATCAGAAAATAATATTGCCACTCCTGCTTGCTTCTTATTTTCATAGGCTTGAAACATTTTTTCCATCTGTGTTTGTCTGTGTGTAAGGTGTATCTCTTGTAGACAGTGTATTGAGGATTCTGTTCCTTATCTATTCTATTCCCTGTCTTTTAACTGGTGCATTTTATCTATTAACATTCATTGGAATTGTTGATACGTATGTATTAATTCCACTACTTCTCTGTCGGTTTGTCATACTGTGGTACCAAGCATGTAGTTTGATTCTGGAAGTTATGCCACCAGTATTTAAAATACCAACATGGTCAACCATGGGAGACAGGTTTCAGATGAGTTTCCAAACTAAGATAAACTAGGAAGAAGGATAGATGGACTACTTCCACATATTTAGTCACTGAAAACTTTATGAATAATAGTGTAATGTTATCAGAATGCACCAGAATATTGAATACTGAAACATGTTGAAGAGCACCAGAATATTGTCAGATATAGTGCTGGAAAATGAGTCCTCAGGATGGAAGTCACTCAAAATGGAAGAGCTGCCTTCTCAAAGTAGAGTTGACTAAGATGATGAGACTGGAGAAAACCTTTTGGGATCTTAATTTACTTGTGGAGCACAATTCAAAATGAGGAGAAACAGGTGCAAATATCAATTAATAATTGGAACATAGACTCTACAAAATATGAGTCTAGGAAATTTTGAAGTTCTAAACAATGAAATGGAACACATAAAGACTGATTTAGTGAGCTGAAATAGATTGGTATTGGCTATTTTGAATCTGACAATCACATAATTTAGTATGCCAGGAATGACAAATTTAAGAGGAATGGTACAACGTTAATCATAAAAAAGAACATTTCAAGGTTTATCTTGAAGTACAAGGTTGTCTTTGATAGGATATATGTCTAGAAGCAAGACTAGTTAATACAACTATTATTCAAATGTACACACCGATCAATAAAGCCAGTGTTGATGAAATTGAAGAATGCTACCAACTTTTTCAGTCTGAAATTGATAAAAAATGCAATCAAGGTATAATGATAACTACTGGTGATTGGAATGCAAATGTTGGAAACAGAGGAAAGATAAGTAGCTGGAAAATATGGCCTTGATGATAGAAACAGTGTTGGAGATAGCATGATAGAATTTTGCAGGATAAATTACTTCTTCATTGCAAATACTTTTTAAACACCATAGAGACAACTATATACATAGATTTCACCATGTAGAACACACAGAAATCAAACTGGCTACATCTGTGAAAAGAGACAGTGGAAAAGTCCCATATCATCACCCAAATAGTCCCGGGGATAAACTGTGGAACAGACTGTCGATTGCTCCTATGCAAGTTCAGAATGAAACTGAAGAAAATTAAAACAAGTCCACGAGAGTCAAAATATGATCTTGAATATATCTTACCTGACTTTAGAGATCATTTCAAGAACAGATTTGATGCATTAGACACTAAATAATGAAGACCAGAATAGTTGTGTGATGACATCAAGAACATCATACAGGAAGGACACAAAATGTCACTAAGAAGATAGCAAAGAAGACAAAGACCAAAATGGATATCAGAAGAGATTCTGAAATTGTTCTGCAGCATAAAGATACTAAAGCAAATTGAAAAAATGAGGCTGTAAAAGAGCTGAATAGAAAATTTCAAAGGGCAGCTTGAGAGGACAATCAAATATTATAAAGAAATGTGCTAAGTTCTGTAGTTAGAAAATCAAAAGAGAAGAACATGTTCAACATTTCTCAAGTTGAAGAAACCGAGTTAAAAATTTAAACCTCAGCTTGCAATCATGAAGGATTCTATGGGAAATGATTGAATGATGCAAAAATCATCAAAAGAAGATGGAAGGAATATAGATGTCATTTTACCAAAAATAAATGGTCGATGTTCAACCATTTTAAATGGTAGCATATGGTCAAGAGCCAAGGATACTGAGTGAAGAAGTTTAAGGTATACTGAAAGCATTGACAAAGAACAAGGGCCCAGGAATTGATGGAATACAAATTGAAACCATCCAACAAACTAATGAAGCACTGGAGGCACTCACTCTCTATGAAAAGAAATTTGGAAGACAGCTACCTTGCCAGCTGACTAGAAGAGATCCATATTTGT
>NW_006409394.1:16015-17093 GCF_000296735.1 Chrysochloris asiatica | reverse complement strand
TTTGCTTGGATCAGCCATAAACATTCATGGAAGCAGCAGTTTAAAAATCAAACAACGTATAGCATTAGGCAAATCTGCTCTACAAGACCTTGTTAAAATGTTCAATAGTAAACATATCAGTTTGAGGACTAAGGTGTGTCTGACCCAAGCCGTGATATTTTTAATAACTCATATGCTTGTGAAAATTGGACAGTGAATAAAGAAGACCATACATTTAAATTATGGTATTGTTGTTGTTGAGTACTGTGGAGTCATTTCTGACTCATAGTGACCCTGCACAGGATTTCTGAGGCTGTAAATCTTTACGGGAGCAGGACACCTTATCTTTCTCCTGCAGAACTGCTGGTAGTTTCAAATTGCTGACCTTGAGGTTGGCAGCCCAACTCGTAACCACTACGCTACCAGAGCTCTTGAATTATGGTATTGGAAGAGAATATTAAAATTACCATGAACCACTAAGAGGACACACAAATCTTTTTTGGAAGATGTACGATCCTGGAGTGGCAGCAAGATCCTGGAGCGCGAGATCCTGGAGCACGAGATCAGCGGCAAGATTCGGAGCCCTGGTGTGGTGCTGTGGTTTAATGCGCCAGACTCCAAGGTTGTTTAAACTGCAAGGAGCAGAAAGCCTTATCTCTCTCATGCGGAGGGCCTGGTAGATTTGAGCTGCTGACGGTGGGGTGCACAGCCAGATTTTTAACCACTACACTACCAGGCCTTGCTCCTTCAAGATGGCGGATTGGGTAAACGTGTAATGAGGAGCTCCGAAAACAACAACACGGAATACCGGGCCAAGAGGTCTCACAAGATGGTGTTGGGACTCTGAAACAAATATAAAGGTATGTTTGGAGGATCAGAGGGTTTACAGCTGGGGAATTTGCAGGAGATTCCAGAAATCCATTGTTTTATGGATCAAGCACTCAGTTGTTCCCGGAGCCGCCATCTTGGGAGAGAATATCTTGATTGTATCAGGATTGATAGTATCAGGAGAGAACATCTTGATTGTATCTTGATTATATCAGGATTGTATCAAGATTAACATCGAAATTTAAAGTGACAGTATCAACATAAAACCAAA
>NW_006409394.1:1546-12827 GCF_000296735.1 Chrysochloris asiatica | reverse complement strand
ACAACAACATCTAGAATGCTCCTTAGAAGATAGTATGGCTAGACTTAGTCCCTCATAATTAATACATTTTATCAGGAGGGACCAGTGCCTGAAGAAGGATATCATTTGTGGTAAAGTGGATGGTCAGCGAACAAGAGGAAGAACTTCAATGAGATGGATTGGCACAGTGGCAGCAGCAATTTGTCCAAGTGTAGCAAAAATTTTGAGGTTGGTTCAGGACTAGCCATTGTTTCCTTCTTATGTGCATATAGTTGCTATGAGTCACTGACAGCATGATGGCACCTTACAACCACAAGAACAGTGTATTGATAGCAGTCATTTTGCTTTGTGGGTTTTGTGTGTGAGTGTGTGGTACTGCTGTTTTCTTTGTTCCCCATGCTGTTTTCCTGTGCTGAGTTCATTTTTATTTATTTATTTATTTTTTTGCTTTTACTTTTCAAATTCTACAAAGTTTAATTTTCTTTTCTTTCAGAATTATGTATATATCTCCGCATTGCCGTCTTGTTCCAAAATCGGAGCTTAATCTTATTTGTTTTTCTTTATAGGTGATATTTCATTTTTCCCAAACTGATATCAGAATTCTTTCCTTGTCTTTGATTTTGGGGAGTTTGATTATGTTCTGTGTTGATGATTTAATTTTGTGGTATTTCCTGTTTGGGGTTTGTTCGCCTTCTTGAATACTTATGGTCTCATCTTTCACGATCGTAGGGAAATTTTCTTTCAGTAGCTTTGCAAGTATCTTTTCTGTGATTTTCTTTGTCTCTTCCTGTTCTAGAATACCTATCACCCAAAAGTTATTCCTCTTCATGTTGTTGCACATGAATCTTAGGCTTTCTTCAGACTTTTTCTGATTGTTCTTACTTGTATTGAAAGATTTAACTTCCAGCTCACTAATTTTGGCATCCATTGATTCTTTGCCCTTTCTGTATAGTGTCCATTGCTTCTGTTTGCTGGTTTTATATTGTTTTCAATCCTTTATCTACTTTGTATGATTGTTCCTGTAGCACTTTTCTGAATTCTTCCTTGGTTTCCTCAACCTTTCTGTCTGTCAATTGTTTGATGCTACCTAAATATCTTTCTCCTGAATTCTTTTTCAGGTAGTTCCAGTACCTCTTTTTTCCTCAAAAACATTTTCTAGTTCTGCCTCTTGGTCTTTTGTTTACGCTTCTCTGTCTTGTTTTTTCAAAAGTGAACAGATATTGTCTGTCACTTTCAAGACGTTGTGGGTTTGTTTTATTTGCATTAAGTTGATAATTGTTTGTTGGTGTGTTCTTAGAGACTCAATAACTGCCTTCTGGTGGTTGTGATCAAGAGATGAGGTCGTGTACTGTTCTCTGTTTGCTGTTCATGCAGTTTACTTCACAGTGGATTTAGCTGACTTTGGTTGTTGGCACTGATCTGGTGTATAGCAGCTGGTATTGACTGTAGACCAATTGGTGGGGTTGTAGAGTGTTGGGTTGTATGACCGCAGTTGCTGTCTCCTGTTGGGTGATGCAAGATGAGAAAGCACACCCACAAGAGAGAAGAAAACCAAACAAACCAAGAAGCAAATAACAGTGAAAAAATAAAATAATAATGCAGAACGCAGAAGAAAAAGAACAAAAACAAAATAAAAAACGCGAGTGCTGCTTTCTCTCCACCAAAAAGCAGTAAACCTCTATACCTCTTACTAGTCACTTGCCTTTACAGCTGCCTAAGAAAGTTCAAGATGGTTCCACTTCGCCTGTCCAGCACAGATAACCAGTTCCTCTTTTCCACCCCCCGTGTCTGTTGAGCCTTTCCCAGGGTTGCCCAGGGCCAATTTTGCAGATTTGAAGCAGTATCCATCTTAGTGGGGTTATTGCAGTTAGCTTCTCCTCCTTTTAATGGGGCTCACAATGTCTGAACTGCTATGACTGTCTAGAAAGTGAGAGCTTCCCTGGGGTGTACATTGATGAAGGCTGACCTCACCACTAGTCAACAGGAGAGTGTCTGTGTCTCCCTATCCTTGCTGCAGAGGGTCCACACAGCCTTTCTGCGTATTCTACCATCTTGCCTCACCAACTGTTGTGTAGTCTTATAGGCTATGAGCTTTGGAGTTTACTCTGAAGGCAAATACAAAACAAAATACAAAGTTTTGATCACATGATCCAATATATGTCTAAAAAGGATCATTCTAAGTTCTGTATTGACAGCTGATAACAGAGAGAGAAACGCAAGAGCAGAGAGATCAGTTAAGAAGCTATTGTAGCAATTTGTGCAAAAACAATAGCATTTGGACCAGGGTGGTATTGTTGAGGAAAACAATGATCTTGTTCTTTAGATAAGGTCAACAAGATTTGGTCATAGATTTGATGTGTAATATGAGAGAAAGAGAGAACCACGAATGACTTCATTTAGCGACCCAAACAGCTAAGAGGACACAATTGCCATTCACTGAGATGAGAAGAATCTGGAAGGAACAAGTTTTGGGAAAAGACTCAGAAGTTTGTTATTGGACATGTTAAATTTGCCATACATAAGTAAAAATGTTGAGCAAGCAGTGGAAATATGTGTCTTGAGGTCAGGTGAAATATAAATGTGGAAGTCTTCAGTTTATTTAGAAGAACTGGGTACAAATAGATATGAGAAGAGGCCAAAACAACTGATTCCTTCAAAAGTCTAACATTTAGAGGTGGGAAAGGAAAAGACAGAAGGAGCAGCTGATGAAGAAGGAAAAAAGCGAGAGGTGTATGTGTTTGCGTGTGTAAGGGATATAGGGAAGTACTTAGGTCAGACAAGATGAATTTTGAGGACTGCGCATCAGATTTAACAACATGGAAGTTAGTGACAACTTTGACAAAAGCAGTTTCAGTGGTGTAGTAGAGATGGGAAGTGAGAGACTGGAAGGGGAATAACTGGAACCAGTGAGGACAGACAGCTTTCTCAAGATGTTGCTATGATAGAGAGTGGATAAATGGAAGTATGCCTCAAAAGGAGGACACAAATCCAGAGAGAGCACGTGTCTATTGTTTTTATTTTCATGAGTGGTTTGCTCTTTCTTTTCTTTTGCAATTTGAAAAGTTATACCATGCTTTGTGCTGATTGAATGATCCAACAAAGAAAGAAAGAGTTGATGCAAGAAAGAGAATGGAAATTTACTGGAGGGATTTCTTTTAATTAAAAGGGAATAAAATATAGCACATAAATAGAGATTTAGAGTCAAAAGGTAAGCTTTTTTGAATGAGTCATTATATCATATTGTTGTTCACAACTACCCAAGAGACATTCCTTTAAGGTTTCAACATAAACTGGCTTAAATTTCAGTTAATTAGTTGTTTTATTGTTTGGATTAGATTGCCAAACATTATACGACAGTATAATTTCCACTGAGCTGGAAATGAAATTCTGTATGTGTTTTAATTCTGCTTCTGCTCTTTTGCCAAAGAAAGCACAAAAACTGAACTCAAATACTTTTTATCAGTTCCCAAATCAGTTCTGTGACTCTAGAAAGGATATTGAAATTGGTGTTAGTGGATTTATTCAGAGTGTGCAAACAGAGACATTAATTTCCTTTGTCCCTTTGGTTACACCCTTTATAGGTGCCTACCTAGCTTTGATGAATAAACCATTTAGGATATCTGTATAATCTTCAGATCACTCTAGGGAATCATATAGGGAAAAGGTTAACATCCTTTACTTGATGTGCAATTCCAACTCCACTAATTTTTTTTTACATTCTGTGAAGTAAGATTCTCTGTGAGTATCCTGGGCAGATTCTGTGGCTGTGTGAGAGACAAGTTAAGTAAGGTAGAGCAAAATCCACTCTTTCCAGGGCTAGAGAACACCTCCCACTCCACCTTCAAGCTCACTTCATTCTTTAATTTGCAGGTGGATTAGCAATAGTGAGGTTGGAGTCACTTTGTAATCTTTTCTTTTCCTGTTACCTCTTGATGAAACAACTATAAAATGATGTTGGGAAAATGGTCCCAAAGGTTGTAACTTAAGCATTTAGTAGTTTGAGAACCATGAACACAGCTTCCAAAAGTGTCTCTCTCATTTACTCTTACGGAATAATTAACCCATTAAGAGTCTATAGTTAAAATATTCAATTAGGCATACACTTATTCCATTAGAATATAAGCTCCAGCGGGTGGGAATTTTGTTTATTAGGTTCAGTGATATTTATTAAGCACCTGTAGTGTAGTGGTTACGAGTCAGGCTACTAACCTCAAGGTCAGCAGTTCCAAGTTACCAATATTTCCACGGGAGAAAGATGAGGTTTTCTGCTCCTGTAAAGATTTATAGCTTCAAAAACCCTACGCAGGGTTACTATGAGTAGGAACCGACTCCATGGCACACCACCACCACCAGCAGATACATTCTCCACTGCCATCAAGTCAGTTCCAACTCATAGCTACCATATATAGGGTTTCCGAGACAACAATTCACTCTGGGATCAGATACCCTCATCATTCTCCCACAGAGTGATTGTTGGGCTTGAACCACCACCTTGAGTACAATGTCCAGAGCACCACCAGAGCTTCTTGTTTTGTGTTTGTTGTTATTGTTCTTAAATGTCACCGAGTGGGTTCTGACTCTTAGCAACCCTGTGTAGGCCAGTAGGTTTGAACTACCAATCTTGAAGTTAACAGTATGGTGCTTATCCTATAGCTCCACACCAGGATTTCTATTTTGTGTTTAGACATGTTTTATTTAACCTATGAGTAGGAGCTCTGGTAGCGTAGTGGTTACGAATCGGGCTGCGAACCTTAAGGTCAGTGGTTCGAAACTACCAGCTGCTCTGCGGGAGAAAGATGAGGCTTTCTACTCCCGTAAAGATTTACACCCTCGGAAACCCTGTACAGGGTCGCTATGGGTCGGAACCGACTCAACAGCACTTAACAACAACAACAAGTGTTATATTTGGAATCATGGTGTGGTGTTATAGGATAAGCACTGAACCTCAAGGTCAGTTTGCACTACAAGGATGGTGTTTCAAACCCACCGGCCACTTCTTGGAAATCCTACACATGGTCACTATGAGTCAGAACCAACTCCATGGCACTTAACAACAGTAAGTTCCTCTGGTATAAAACTAAATTCAGAGAGACTTGGTTAAAAGAAATGTGGGAAGAAACTAGGAGCTTCTCTGATTTTAGTTTTTAAATTTTAGTTTAATTTTAGTTTTTAGTATTTAAAATGATGAATATATTTATTATATTTCTGTATGGTGCAGAAGGAAAAATTATTTTAGAGCCAAACATTTCAGTGTGAATGATCTCAAATCCACTGTCGTCAAGTCAATTCTGACTCATAGTGACCCTATATAGGTTCTGAGTTGATAAATCTTTGCAATAACAAGTAGCATCATCTTTCTCCATCAGAGTGGTTAGTGGGTTTGAACCACTGACTTTGTGGCTAGCAGTTCAGTGTTTATCCTATAGTGCCACCAGGGAACCATGAGTGATGGCTAACCAAAAAAATAAATCATTATTATCATCAAACAGATTCCATGCCATTAAAAAAAAAATCCTCACTATTTTTGTCCACAAGTAGTAAGCTAAATATGCAATTTATTTTTAGGTTTTAGTAGAAAATGTATATTGTTGTTGCTGCTGTTGTTAAGTGCCATTGTATTGGTTCTGACTCATAGAAACTTTGTATATGGTTTCTAAGGAGCAGCTGGTGAGCTTGAACCGCAACTTTGTGTTTCAAACAGACCTTGCAGTCCAGTGCATTAACCTCCAGTACCAAACAAGAACTCCAGAACATATATAATGAACTATAATTCAAACCTTGGGTTGTAATATTGAAGGATTTTATGGGCAAAATATTGAATGATACAGGAAGCATCAAAAGAAGATGAAGGAATACACAGGGTCATGGTACCAAAAAGAGTTGGTTCATATTCAACATTTCAAGAGTTAACCGATAATCAAGAAAGAACTAATGGTATCGAGGGAAAATGTCCAAACTGCACTTGAGACACTTGGGAAAAACAAGGCTGTAGGAATGGATGGAATACATAATGAATTGTTTCAACAAACTGATGCAGCACATAGCACTGTAGGCCCTCACTAGTCTATGCTTAGAAATTTGGAAGACAGCTACTTAGTCAACTGATTGCAAAAGATTAACATTCCAAAGAAAAGTGACCCCACAGAATGCAGAAATAATCTAATAATATCGTTCATATCACGTGAAAGTAAAACTTTGCTGAGAATAATTCAAACATGATTTCAACAGTATATTAACAGGGAGCTGCCAGAAAATCAAGCCAGATTCAGAAGAGGATGTGGAACAAAGGATATCATTGCTGATATCAGATGGATCTTAGCTGAAAGGAGAGAACATCAGAAAGACGTTTATTTATGCTTTACTGACTGTGCTAAGTCATTTGACTGTGTGGATCATAACAAACTCTAGGTTGCATTGTGAAGAATGGGTGCTCCAAATCATTTAGTAATGTTCATGAGGAACCTGTACATAGACCAAGATGAAGTCATACAAACATAACAAGGAGATACTGGCTTATTTAAAATCAGGAAAGTGATGTGTCAGGATTATATCTCCTTTCCCCATACTTAATCCATCGGTATGCTGAGAAAATAATCTGAAAAGCGGGCATTAGGATTGGAAGAAGACTCATTTACAACATGCAGAATGCAGTTGGCACAACCTTCCTTGCTGGAACCAAAGAGGATCTGAAATACTTACTGATGAAGATCAGAGATCACAAATAGGTATTGTACTTCAGTGTAAAGAAAAAGATAACCCTCACAAATGGACCAATAAATATCATCAAGATAAATGATGAAAAATTAGAAGTTGTCAAATTTTCATTTTGTTTGGATCCACAATCAGTGCTCCTGGAAGCAGTAGTCAAGAAATCAAATGATATATTGCATTGGGCAAATCTGTGAAAATGACCTTTTTAATGTGTTAAAGAGCAAAGATGTCAGTGTGAGGAGTAATGTGCACCTGACCCAAGCCATGATATTTTAAATAACCTCATATGCATGTGAAAGCTGGACAATGGATAAGAAATACTCCAGAAGTATCTATACATTTGAATTATGGTGTTGGAGAAGAATATTCAAAGTAGCATGGACTGCTAGAAGAACTAACAAATCTGTCTTGGAAAAAGTAATGCCAGAATGCTCCTTAGAAGAGATGACTGAGATTTCATCTCTCAGACTTTGGACATGTTACGAGGGACTGGTCCCTGGAAAAAGAAATCATGCTTGGAAAGGTGGAGGGTCAGCAAAAAAGAGGAAGGCCCTCAATGAGATGGACAGACAGTGGCAGCAACAGTAGGCTTAAACATAACAATTGTGAGGGATGGCACAGGACTGGGAGGTTTTTTTTGTTTTATTGTACAACATAGGGTTACCATGAGTTGCTAGAATGTCATAGAATTAATGCGATTACTGAACATGAGAAAATAGTGAATGGAGAACCATTCCAAAGACCCTTTTTCCATTTGAATATAATTCAAGTGGAATTATATTTCAAGATCTTTGGTTGTCTAACGATGTTAAATTGGATCTAGTAAAAATAGCATGGCAGTAGTGTCATTTTTGGAATATAAAGTCTATAAAGTTCAAGACCCATCATTTCTCTGCCAGTTTGACATCTTATGGTGGCTTGTAATTCTGGAAGCTAGGCTACCAGTATTTTAAATACCAGCAGGGGCATCAATAGTCCACAATTTTCAGTGGCGCTTCCAGATTTAGACAGATTAAAAAAAGGAGAGGCAGACAACCACTTCTGAAGAGTCAACCACTGAAAACTTTATAAGAAACAGAGAATGCTGTCTGATATAGTGCAAGGAGATGAGATCATCAGGTTGGAAGGCACTCAAAATTAGACAGGGGAAGAGTTGCTTCCTCAAAGTAGACTTGACCTTCATGATGTAAATTTTAAGTACAACTTTTGGGACCTTCCTTTGGTACTAAGGCACAACTCAAAATGAGAAATCGCTGCAAAAATCCATTAATAACCAGAACATGGAATGTATAAAGTATGACTCTAGGACAACTGGAAGTAATAAAAGATGAAATGGAACACATGAAGATAAGTAGCCGAGGCATTAGTGAGCTGAAATGGACTGTATTGACCATTTTGAATTGGACAGTCATATGAGTTACTTTGCTAGAACCACAAATTGAAGAGGAATGTTGTCACATTCAACCCCAAGAAGAGCATTTCAAGATCTTTCTTGAAGTACAATGCTGTCTGTGATAGAATAACATCCATATACCTACAAGGAAAACCAGTTAATACCACTGTTATTTGAATTTTACACACTAACTACTAAAGCCAATCATAATGAAATTAAAGACGTCTACCAACTTTATCAGTCTGAAATTGATCAAACATGAAATCATAATACATTGTTAATTACTGGTGATTGGCCTGTGAAAGTTGGAAAATATGGTTTGGTGATAGAAACAATGTTGGAGATTGCATGATAGAATTTGGAAAACCAATGACTTCTTCATTGCAACCTTGCCAAATGGACACAGGAATAGAATCGACTGCATCTGTGATAAGAGACTATGGAAAAGCTCAATATCATGAGCCTAAACTAGGTCAGAGGATAACAGTGGAACAGATCATTAATTGTTCATATGCCAGTTCAGGCTGAAGCTGAAGAAAATTAAAACTAGTCCAAGAGAGCCAAAGTATGATCTTGAGTATTTCCCACTAAGTTTAGAGATCATCTCAAGAACAAATTTGATATATTAGACACTGATGAGTGAAGACCAGAGAAGTTATGGGGTGACATCAAGAACAACATACATAAAAAAAGTAAAAGATCATTAAAATGTCAGGAAAGAAAGAAATGTAAAAATGAATGTCAGAAAAGACTCTGAAACTTGCTCTTAAGCATAGAGAAGCTGGAGTGTCAGTAGGAAGTGATGAAATAAAAGAGCTGAACTTAAGTTTTCAAAGGACAGCCTGAAAAGACAAAGTAAAGTATTATAATGAAACATGCAAAGATCTGGAGTCATAAAACCAAAAGAAAAAAAACAGGTTCAACCAACATTAGTCAAACTGAATGAATTGAAGAAAGAAGTGAATCCTTGACTAAAAATACTGAAGGGTCCTTTGGGCAAAATACTGAAATGATGCAGGAATCATCAATAAAAGAGGGAAGGAATACACACTCTGGTAGCATAGTGGTTACAAATCGGGCAGCTTATCTCATGGTCAGCGGTTTGAAACTACCAGCTCTTCCATGGGAGTAAGATGAGGCTTTCTGCTCTTGTAAAGATTTATAACCTTGGATACTCTGTACAGGGTCGCTATGAGTCGGAATCGACTCCATAGCACATAACAACAATACCAAAATGACTGGTCAATGTTCAACCATTTTGATAGGTAGCATATGATCACAAATTGGGATCAAAGAAGTCGAAGCTACATGAAAAACATTGGGGAAGAAAGTCTCCAGAAGTTGGTGGAATACAAATTGAAATATTTCATCGTACTGATGCAGCACTGGAGGCACATACTCATCTATGCCAAGAAATGTGGAAGACAGCTACATGGCTAACCTATTGGAAGAGATCCATATCTGTGTCCATTCCAAAGAAGTCTAACCCAGCTGCATGTGGAAATAATCAAAGAATATCATTAATATCACATGCAAGTAAATTTTTGCTGAAGATAATTCAAAAACTATTGCGACAGTACATCAACCAACTGCTAGAAATTCAAGCCAAATTCAGAAGAGGATGTGGCGGGAGACATATCATTCCTGATGTCATATGGATCTTGGCTGAAAGCAGAGAATAACAGAAAGATGTTTACTTGCACTTTATTGACTATGCAAAGGCTTTTGACTGTGTGCAACATAACAAACTGTGGAAACATGATGAAGAATGGGAATTCTATAACATTTAATTGTGCTCATGAGGCACCTGTGCATATACCAAGTGGCAGTTGTTAGAACAGAACATGGGGTTACTGAATGGTTTAAAATCAGGAAAGGTGCACGTCAGGATTGTATATTCTTTCACCATACTTATTCAATGTATATGCTGAGCAAATAATTCTAGAAGCCAGATCATATGAAGAATGTGGCATTAAGATTAGAGGAAGACTCATCAACAACTATGATATGCAGATAAGGCAACCGTTCTTGCTAGCAGTAAAGAGGACCTGAAATACATACTGATGAAGCAAATGAATAAATAAATAAAAATAAAAATACAGCCTTCAGTGTATTTTTCAATGTAAAGAAAATGAAAATCCTCACAATCAGACCAATATATAACTTTAAAATAGAGAAAAGGCTAAAGTGGTCAAAGATTTCATTTTATGTGTATCTACAATGGGAACAGCAATCAAGGAATCAAATGACATATTGCATGAGGCAGATATGCTGCAAGAAACCTCTTTAAAGTATTAAAAAGCAAAGATATCACTTTGAGGACTAAGATGTTTCTTACCCAAGCCATAATATTATCAATTTCCTCATATGCATATGAAACTAGACAGTGAATAAGGAAAACCATAGAAGAATTGATACATTTGGAATATGGTGTTGGCCAAGTATATAGAAATGGACTGCTCAAAGAACAAACAAATCTGTCTTGTGATATGGGCACCCAGAATGTTCCTTGGAACTGAGGATTCCTTTTCTCACATACTTTGGACATGGTATAAGGAGGGGCCAGTCCCTGGTAAACGGCATTATGCGTGACAAAATAGAGGGTCCTCGATAAAGAGGAAGACTACTAACGAGATGGATTAACACAGTGGCAACAACAATTACTTCAACATTACATTAATTGTGAGGATGGCTTAAGTCCAGGCAGTGTTTTGTTCAGTTGGACGTAGGGTTACTGTAAATCAGAACTGACTCCATGGCACCTAAAAAAACCAACAAAAGGCACTAAGTACGTCCAGCTGATATGAAGTGAGGGGAGATGCACAAGAATGTCCATACTTGCAGATAGTACCCATTTGGCCTAGCTTCAATAGCTGGATGATTAGAGCTCGACTAGAAGAAGAAAGAAGAGGGAAAAAAAAAGTGTTGTTGTTGCTAAGTGCTGTCGAGTTGGTTCCGACCCATAACGACCCTGTATACGGTTTCCGAGGAGTGGCTGGTGAGCTTGAACCACCAACCTTGCAATTCAAAATGGCTTTGCAATGTGGCGCATTAACCAAAAGTGAAAAAAAAGTGTAATCCATTACAATTTGATGAACTTGACCTATACTCATGGATGCAGTAGATTAAAAGAGGGAATGACTCTTTACAGCAAGGATCTTTCCCACCTCCTCAGTACGCAGGGTTGACAGGGATGGG
>NW_006409394.1:0-1446 GCF_000296735.1 Chrysochloris asiatica | reverse complement strand
TCTTACAAAGGCATGAAGTTACTTGTTTACAAGTTTTCAAGAAGGAGCTTAGTTTCAGAGGTTGTGGGGGAAGGTAGACTCTCCACTGAATAGTTTCCAACCTGTCTAGACAGGGCTGGTTCAAGGAGATGGGAATAAGACGTTTGTGGTTCAGTAGTGAAAAATTGGTATCAGGACTGATTGCAATTGTTGCAAATAAAGGTAGACATTTTGTAACAAAAGGAGGGGATTGGTTGATGTAGTCCAGGAGTGGAGGACCCTGGGACCATCAAGGGAGAAGAGCGGAGTGTGGGACCCTATCCAGAGAAGCAGCGATTCCAGAGATGGAGGCAAAGATGATGATGACGTGGAGAGATGGAGCAGCTGGGGACTCTATACTCAAGGAGGGAGAGGGGCTGTGTGCTGGTGGCTGGGGTTGAGAGGGGGCAGGCTTTCAGGGTATGTCCCTTGGTTGTTTGAATATTTATATTTTCCTGAGTGTTGCAGTGCACATAAAACACACACACACACACACACACACACACACACACACACACACAAAAACAGAGGGAATGGAAGCAAATGCTGTTGAATGATGATTCGGGGAGGGGATTGTAATCATTGCAATGAAATGAAATATAATAGGATGAATGTAAACTGATGTTCTCCCATGTAAACTATCACTCAATTCACAATAAAAACTTTAATAATAATAATAATAAAAGGCACTAAGTGTATCTCCATGGGAGTCCTGGTGTGACACTATAGGATAAGCTCTGGACTGCTAACTGTAAGGTGTGTGGCTCAAACCCACCGGCTGTTCCTTAGAAACCTTATACAACGTCGCTGTTAATTGAAATCAACTCCAACGTACTAAATAACAACAGCAACAACAAATATTTCATTGATTGTAATTTGATTATATGTTTAAAAATTATGTCTTAATTACAGCAATTGTAAAATGGAGACAATAACTTTTATGTAACAAACATACCTGCATTTCAATGTATTAAGCACTTAAGTTAATTTGTAGTTTCGTTACCTAAATTATTCTGCATGGTATTGTAAGAACCCATTTTATGTTTCTAGACTTATGGCCAAGGGAACCCAAGTGATGCAGTGGTCAAGTACTTGACTGATAATTGAAAGGTCATTGGTTCCATCCTACCAGTCCCTGTTTAGGAGAAAGAAAAGGCAGTCTGCTTCTGTAAATATTTACAGCCTTAGAAACCCTTTGGGGTAGTTCTACCATGACTCATAGTGTTAGTATGAGTCAGAATTTACTCAACAGTAATGAGTTTGGTTTTTTTTTTGTGTGTGTGTGTGTGTGTATATTTATTACTTACTTTCCAAAATGAGATAATTGACACCTAAATTTTAGATCACTACTCAGGCCTGGTTAGTAATTGGATGGGAGACCGCCTGGGAATACCAGGTGCTGTAGGCTTTTTTTTTTTTTTTTTTTTT
>NW_006409393.1:62929-63540 GCF_000296735.1 Chrysochloris asiatica | reverse complement strand
ACAAGTCCAATATGTTCATATTCAGAGAGCTACCTACTTCGCAGTTCAGTCCAACATATCCATGTACAGAGAGCTAGCTGCATGGCAGATGAGTAAAAACTGTCCCCATACAGAGAATTAACTACATAGGAGGGTAGTGCTACATTATCATATACAAAATTCTAGGTACAAGGCAGATGAGTCCAACATGTCTATATATAGAAAGCTAGCTGCATGGCGTAGTAGTGCTCCATTTCCATATAAAGAGTTGTAGGTACATGGCAGATGTGTCTATCTTTTCCATACACTGAGAGCTAGATACATGGCAGAGAAGTCCACATGTCCATCAACAGGGGACTAGCTACATGTCAGATGAGTCCAACATGCCAATATTTTGACAACTAGCTATATGGAAGACAAGTCAAATATGTTCATATTCAGAGAGCTACCTACTTGGCTGATCAGTCCAACATATCCATCTACAGAGAGCTAGCTACATGGTAGATGAGTAAAAACTGTCCTTATACAGAGATCTAGCTACAGAGAAGCATACTGCAACATTATCAAATACAACATTTTAGGTACAAGGCAAATGAGTCCATTTAGTCAATATATAAACCTAGCTACATGGC
>NW_006409393.1:56658-57225 GCF_000296735.1 Chrysochloris asiatica | reverse complement strand
TTGACAGCTAGCTATATGGATGACAAGTCCATTATGTTCATATTCAGAGAGGTACCTACTTGGCAGATCAGGCCAACATATCCATGTACAGAGAGCTAGCTACATGGCAGATGAGTAAAAACTGTCCATATACAGAGAGATAACTACATAGGAGGTTAGTGAAACATTATAACATACAAAATTCTAGGTACAAGGCAGAAGAGTCCAACTTGTGTATATATAGAAAGCCAGCTACATGGCGTAGTAGTGATCCATTTCCATATAAAGAGTTCTAGGTAAACCGCAGAAGTGTCTAACGTGTTCATACACTGAGAGCTAGCTACATGACAGAGGAGTACACATGTCCATATACCAGGGACTAACTACCTGTCAGATGAGTCCAACATGCCTATATTTTGACAGCTAGCTATATGGAAGACAAGTCCAATATGTTCATATTCAGAGAGTTACACACTTGGCAGATCAGTCCACTACATATCCATGTACAGAGAGCTAGCTACATAGGAGGGTTATGCAACATTTCCATATACAAAATTCTCGGTACAAGGCAGATGAATCCAACTTGTC
>NW_006409393.1:55281-56167 GCF_000296735.1 Chrysochloris asiatica | reverse complement strand
GACTAGCTACATGTCAGATGAGTCCAACATGCCTGTATTTTTACAGCTATCTATATGGAATACAAACTAAATATGTTCATATTCAAAGAGCTACCTACTTGGCAGATCAGTCCAACATATCCATATACACAGAGCTAGCTACATGGCAGATGAGTAAAAACTGTCCATATACAGAGAGCTAGATACATAGGAGGGTAGTGCAACATTTCCATATACAGGATTCTAGGTACAAGGCAGATGAAACCAATTTGTCTATATATAGAAAGCTAGCTACATGTCGGAGTAGTGCAATATTTGTATATACAGAATTCTAGGTACATGGTAGATGTGTCTAACGTGTCCATACGCTGAGAGCTAGCTACGTGACAGAAAAGTCCACATGTCCATATACAGGGGACTAGCTACATGTCAGATGAGTTCAACATGCCTATATTTTGTCAGCTAGCTATATGGTAGACAAGCCAATATGTTAATATTCAGAGAGGTACCTACTTGGCAGATCAGTCCAACATATCCGTGTACAGAGAGCTAGCTACATGGCAGATTTGTAAAAACTGTCCATATACAGAGAGTTAGCTAAATAGGAGGGTTATGCAACATTTTCATATACAAAATTCTCCGTACAAGGCAGATGAATCCAACTTGTCTATATATAGAAAGCTAGCTACATGGCGGAGTAGTGCAACAATTCCATTTATAGAGTTCTAGGTTCATGGCAGATGTGTCTAACGTGTCCATACACTGAGAGCTAGCTACATGGCAGAGAAGTCCACAAGTCCATATACAGGGGATAAGCTACATGTCAGATGAGTCCAACATGCCTATATTTTGACAGCTAGCTATATGGAAGCCAAGTCCAATATGTTCATATTCAGAGAGCTACCTA
>NW_006409393.1:54373-55181 GCF_000296735.1 Chrysochloris asiatica | reverse complement strand
CAGATGAGTCCAACATGCCTATATTTTGACAGCTAGCTATATGGAAGACAAGTCCAATATGTTCATATTCAGAGAGCTACCTACTTGGCAGATCAGTCCAACATATCCATGTACATAGGAAGGTTATGCGACATTTCCATATACAAAATTCTCGGTAAAAGCCAGATGAATCCAACTTGTCTATATATAGTAAGCTAGCTACATGGGGGATTAGTGCAACATTTACATTTATAGAGTTCTAGGTTCGTGGCAAATGTGTCTAACGTGTCCATACACTGAGAGCTAGCTACATGGCAGAGAAGTCCACAAGTCCATATACATGGGACTAGCTACATGTCAGATGAGTCTAACATGCCTATATTTTGACAGCTATCTATATGTAAGACAAGACAAATATGTTCATATTCAGAGAGCTACCTTCTTGGCAGATCAGTCCAACATATCCATGTACAGAGAACTAGCTACATGGCAGATGAGTAAAAACTGTCCATATACAGAGAGCTAGCTCCATAGGAGGGTAGTGCAACATTTCCATATACAGGATTCTAGGTACAAGGCAGATGAGAACAACTTGTCTATTTATAGAAAGCTAGCTGCATGGTGGAGTAGGGCAATATTTGCATATACAGAGATCTAGGTACATGGTAGATGTGTCTAACGTGAACATACACTGAGAGCTAACTACATAGCAGAAAAGTCCATATGTCCATATACAGGGGACTAGCTACGTGTCAGATGAGTCCAACATGCCTATATTTTGACAGCTAGCTATATGGATGACAAGTCCATTATGTTCATATTCAGAGAG
>NW_006409393.1:50120-53738 GCF_000296735.1 Chrysochloris asiatica | reverse complement strand
TAAAAGGCAGATGAGTCCAACTTGTCTATATATAGAAAGCTAGCTACATGGCGTAGTAGTGCTCCATTTCCATATAAAGAGTTCTAGGTAAATGGCAGATGTGTCTAATGTGTTCATACACTGAGAGCTAGCTACATGGCACAGATGTCCACATGTCCATATACCGGCGACTAGCTACCTGTCAGATGAGTCCAACATGCCTATATTTTGACAGCTACCTATATAGAAGACAAGTCCAATATGTTCATATTCAGAGAGCTACCTACTTGGCAGATCGGTCCAACATATCCATCTACAGACAGCTAGCTACATAGGAGGGTTTTGCAACATTTCCATATACAAAATTCTCGGTACAAGGCAGCTACATGTCAGATGAGTCCAACATGCCTATATTTTTAGAGCTATCTTTATGGAATACAAACTAAATATGTTCATATTCAGAGAGCTACCTACTTGGCAGATCAGTCCAACACATCCATGTACACAGAGCTAGCTACATGGCAGATGAGTAAAACTGTCCATATACAGAGAGCTAGATACATAGGAGGGTAGTGCAACATTTCCATATACAGGATTCTAGGTAAAAGGCAGATGATACCAATTTGTCTATTTATAGAAAGTTAGCTACATGGCAGAGTAGTGCAATTTTTGCATATACAGAGTTCTAGGTACATGGTAGATGTGTCTAACGTGTCCATGCTCTGAGAGCTAGCTACATGACAGAAAATTCCATATGTCCACATACATGGGACTAGCTACATGTCAGATGAGTCCAACATGCCTATATTTTGACAGCTAGCTATATGGAAGACAAGTCCATTATGTTCATATTCAGAGAGGTACCTACTTGGCAGATCAGTCCAACATATCCATGTACAGAGAGCTAGCTACAATACAGATGAGTGAAAACTGTCCATATACAGAGAGCTAATTACATAGGAGGGTAGTGCAACATTATCATATACAAAATTCTAGGTAAAAGGCAGATGAGTCCAACTTGTCTATATATAGAAAGCTAGCTACATGGCGTAGTAGTGCTCCATTTCCATATAAAGAGTTCTAGGTAAATGGCAGATGTGTCTAATGTGTTCATACACTGAGAGCTAGCTACATGGCACAGATGTCCACATGTCCATATACCGGCGACTAGCTACCTGTCAGATGAGTCCAACATGCCTATATTTTGACAGCTACCTATATAGAAGACAAGTCCAATATGTTCATATTCAGAGAGCTACCTACTTGGCAGATCGGTCCAACATATCCATCTACAGACAGCTAGCTACATAGGAGGGTTTTGCAACATTTCCATATACAAAATTCTCGGTACAAGGCAGCTACATGTCAGATGAGTCCAACATGCCTATATTTTTAGAGCTATCTTTATGGAATACAAACTAAATATGTTCATATTCAGAGAGCTACCTACTTGGCAGATCAGTCCAACACATCCATGTACACAGAGCTAGCTACATGGCAGATGAGTAAAACTGTCCATATACAGAGAGCTAGATACATAGGAGGGTAGTGCAACATTTCCATATACAGGATTCTAGGTAAAAGGCAGATGATACCAATTTGTCTATTTATAGAAAGTTAGCTACATGGCAGAGTAGTGCAATTTTTGCATATACAGAGTTCTAGGTACATGGTAGATGTGTCTAACGTGTCCATGCTCTGAGAGCTAGCTACATGACAGAAAATTCCATATGTCCACATACATGGGACTAGCTACATGTCAGATGAGTCCAACATGCCTATATTTTGACAGCTAGCTATATGGAAGACAAGTCCATTATGTTCATATTCAGAGAGGTACCTACTTGGCAGATCAGTCCAACATATCCATGTACAGAGAGCTAGCTACAATACAGATGAGTGAAAACTGTCCATATACAGAGAGCTAATTACATAGGAGGGTAGTGCAACATTATCATATACAAAATTCTAGGTAAAAGGCAGATGAGTCCAACTTGTCTATATATAGAAAGCTAGCTACATGGCGTAGTAGTGCTCCATTTCCATATAAAGAGTTCAAGGTAAATGGTAGATGTGTCTAACGTGTCCTTACACTGAGAGCTATCTACATGGCAGATGAGTAAAAACTATCCATATACAAAGAGCAAGCTACATAGGTTTGTTATGCAACATTTCCATATACAAAATTCTAGGTACAAGGCAGATGAGTCCAACTTGTCTACATATAGAAAGCTAGCTTCATGGTGGCATAGTGCAACATTTCCATATAAAGAATTCTAGGTAGATGGCAGATGTGTCTAATGTGTCCATACACTGAAATCTAGCTACATGGCAGAGAAGTCCACATGTCCATATACAGGGGACTAGCTACATATCAGATGAGTCCAACATGCCTATATTTTGACAGCTAGCTTTATGGAAGACAAGTCCAATATGTTCATATTCAGAGAGCTACCTACTTGGCAGATCAGTCCAACATATCCATGTACAGAGAGCTACCTACATGGCAGATGAGTAAAAACTGTCCATATACAAAGAGCTGGCTACATAGGAGGGTTATGCACCATTTCCATATACAGAATTCTAGGTACAAGGCAGATGACCCCACTTGTCTATGTATAGAAAGCTAGCTACATGGCAGAGTACTGCAACATTTCCATATACAGAGTTCTAGGTACATGGCAGATGTGTCTAACGTGTCCATACACTGAGAGCTAGCTACATGGCAGAGTAGTCCACATGTACATATACAGGGGACTAGCTTCATGTCAGATGAGTCCAATATGCCCATATTTTGACAACTAGCTATATGGAAGACAAGTCCAATATGTTCATATTCAGAGAGCTGCCTACTTGGCATATCAGTCCAACATATCCATGTACAGAGAGTTAGCTACATGGCAGATTTATAAAAACTGTCCATATACAGAGAGCTAGCTACATAGGAGGGTAGTGCAACATTTTCATATACAAAATTCTAGGTACAAGGCAGATTAGACCAACTTGTATATATATAGAAACCTAGCTACATGGCGGAGTACTGCAACATTTCCATATACAGAGTTCTAGGTACATGGCAGATGTGTCTTACGTGTGCATACACTGAGAGGTAGCTACATGCTAGAGTCGTCCTCATGTCCGTATACGGGGGACTAGCTACATGTCAGATTAGTCCAACATGCCCATATTTTGACAGCTAGATATATGGAAGACAAGCCCAATATGTTCATATTCAGAGAGCTACCTACTATGCAGATCAGTCCAACATATCCATGTACAGAGAGCTAGTTACATGTCAGAATGGTAAAAACTGTCCATATACAGAGATCTAGCTACATAGGAGGGTTATGCAACATTTCCTTATACAAAATTCTCGGTACAAGGCAGATGAGCAAACTTGTCTATATATAGAAAGCTAGCTACATGGCGGAGTAGTGCAACATTTCCATTTATCGGGTTCTAGGTACATGGCAGATGTGTCTAACGTGTCCATACACTGAGAGCTAGCTACATGGCATAGAAGTCCACATGTCCATATTCAAGTGACTAGCTGCACGTCAGATGAGTCCAACATGCCTATATTTTGACAGCTAGCTTTATGGAAGACAAGTCCAATATGTTCATATTCAGAGAGCTACC
>NW_006409393.1:47637-48240 GCF_000296735.1 Chrysochloris asiatica | reverse complement strand
GAGAGCTAACTACATGGCAGAGAAGTCCAACATTTTCATATACAGAGTACTAACTACATGGTAGATGAGTCCAACATGTCCTTATACTGAGAGCTAGCTCCATGACTGATGAGTCCATGTGTGTATATATAGAGGACTAGCTACGAGGAAGATGAGCCCAACATGTTCATTCAGAGAGAGTGGCTCCATGGCTGATGAGTCCAACATGTCCATACACAGAGAGCTAGCTACATGGCAGACGATTCCATCATGTCCTTATACTGACATATAGATACATGGCAGAGTCGTCCAATATGTCCATATACAGAGTACTAGCTTCATGGCAGGTGAGCCCAACATGTCCATGTACTTAGAGTTAGCTACATTGCAGATGAGTCCAACATGTGTCTATATAGAGGACTTGAAACAAGATAGATGAGTCCAAGATGTTCATACAGAGAGCTGCCTACATGGCTGATGAGTACAACATGTCCATATACTGAGAGCTAGCTACACGGCAGACATGTCCAATACGTTCATATACAGGGAGCAACATATTTGGCAGATCGGTCCAACATATCCATGCAGAGAGAACTAGCTACATGACAGAAGAGTCCAAAATGT
>NW_006409393.1:45688-47537 GCF_000296735.1 Chrysochloris asiatica | reverse complement strand
ACAGAGAGCTGGCTACATGGCTGATGAGTTCAACATGTCCATATACTGAGAGCTAGCTACATGGCAGACAAGTCCAATATGTTCATATACAGAGAGCAACATATTTGGCAGATCAGTCCAACATATCCATGCAGAGCGAACTAGCTACATGACAGAAGAGTCTAAAATGTCCATATATAGATAGCTAGCTACATGCAGAGTAATGAAACATTTCCATATACAGAGTTGTAGCTACATGGCAGATAAGTCCAACATATCCATATACTGAGAGATAGGTGCATGGCAGATGAATCCTACTTGTCCATATACTGACAGCTATCTACATGGCAGAGTAGTCCAACATGGCCATTTACAGAGGATTAGCTACATGGCAGATGAGTTCCACATGTCCATATAGTGAGAGTTAGCTACATGGCAGATGAGTCAAACATGTGAATATTTAGAGGGCTAGCTACAAGGCAGATGAGTCCAACATGTTCATACACATAGTACTGGCTACATAGCTGATGAGTCAAACATGTCCATATACAGAGAGCTAGCTACATGGCAGACAAGTCCAAAATGTCCTTATACAGAGAGCTAGCTACATGGCAGATAATTGCAACGTTTCCATATACTGACAGATAGCTACATGGCAGAGTCGTCCAAAATTCCATATACAGTGTACTAGCTACATGGAAGATGAGTTCAATGTTTCCATATACTGAGAATTAGCTACATGGCAGATGATTTGACCATGTGTATATATAGAGGAATACCTACAAGGCAGATGAGTCCAACATGTTCATACAGAGAGATCTGACTTCATGGCAGATGAGTTCAACATGTCCATATACTGAGAGCTAGCTACATGGCAGACAAGTCCAATATGTTCAAATACAGAGAGCTACCTGCATGGCAGATCGGACAAACATATCATTCACATTGAGCTAGCTACATGACAGACGAGTGCAAAATGTCCATATAGGGAAAGCTAGCTACATGGCAGAGTAGTACAACATTTCCATATACAGAGTTCTATCTATATGGTAGGTGAATCCAACATGTCCATATAAAGAGAGCTATCTACATGACAGACAAATCTAAAATGTCCATAACAGAGAGCTAGCTACATGGCACATGATTCCAACATGTCAATATACTGACAGCTAGCTACATGGCAGAGTCGTGTATCATTTCCATATACAGAGTACTAGCTACATGGCAGATGAGTCCAACATGTCCATATACTGAGAGTTAGCTACATGACAGATGAGTCCACTATGTCTATATATAGAGGACTACCTAAAAGGCAGATGAGTCCAACATGTTCATACAGAGAGAGATGGCTACATGGCAAACGAGTCCAAAATGTCCATATACAGACAACTAGTTACATGGCAGAGTAGTGCAAATTGTCCATATACAGAGTTCAAGCTACATGGCAGGTGATTCAAACGTGTCCATATATTGAGATTTAGCTACATGCCAGAGTAGTCCAACATTTCCCTATACAGAGTTATAGCTACATGGCAGATGAGTACAACATGTCCATATACTGAGTGATAGCAACATGGCAGATGAGTCCAACATGTGTATATAAAGAGATCTAGCTATAAAACAGATGAGTCCAACATGTTAATACAGAGAGAGCTGGCTACATAGCTGATGAGTCCAACATGTCCATATACAGAGAGCTATCTACAATGCAGAATTGTCTAATATGTTCAAATACAGAGATCTACTTACATGGCAGATCAGTCCAACATATCCATGCACAGTGAGCTAGCTACATGCAGACGAGTGCAAAATGTCCATATACAGAAAGCTAGCTACATGACAGAGTCATCCAACATTTCCATATACAGAG
>NW_006409393.1:43955-45250 GCF_000296735.1 Chrysochloris asiatica | reverse complement strand
GGCATGGAATACAAGTCTAATATGTTCATATACAGAGAGCTACCTACATGGCAGATAAGTCCAACATATCAATGCACAGAGAACTAGCTACATGGAAGATGAGTCCAAAATGTCCATATACAGAGGTAGCTAGATGTCAGAGTAGTGCAACGTTTCCATATACAGAGTTCTAGCTACATGGCAGTTGAGTCCAACGTGTCCATATACTGAGATCTAGCTACATGGCAGAGTAGTCCAACATGTCTATATACAGAGTACTAACTTCATGGCAGATGAGTTCAACATTTCCATATACTGAGAGTTAGCTACAGTTCAAATGAGTACAAAATGTTCATATACAGAGAGCTAGCTACATGGCAGAGTCGTGCAATAATTCCAAATACAGAGTTCGAGCTACATGGCAGATGAGTCCAACATGTCCATATACAGAGTAGTAGCTACATGTCAGATGAGCCCAACATGTCCACATACTGAGAATTAGCTACATGGCAGATGAGTCCAAGATGTGTATATATAGAGGACTATCTAAAAGCAGATGAGTCCAATATATTCATACAGAGACAGCTGGCTACATGGCTGAGTCCAACATGTCCATATACAGAGAACTAGCTACATGGCAGACAAGTCCAATATGTTCATATACAGAAAGCTAACTACATGGCAGATAAGTCTAACATATCCATACACAGAGAGCGAGCTACAGTGCAAATGAGTACAAAATGTTCATATACAGAGAGCTCGCTACATGGCAGAGTTGTGCAATAATTCCAAATACAGAGTTCGAGCTACATGGCAGATGAGTCCAACATGTTTTAACAGACAGATCTGGCTACATGGCTGATGAGTCCAACATGTCCATATACAGAGAGCTAGCGACATGGCAGAAAAGTCCAATATATTCATATACAGAGAGCTACTTACAAGGCAGATCAGTCCAACATATCCATGCACAGAGAGCTAACTACATGGCAGGAGAGTCCAAAATGTCCATATACTGAGAGCTAGCTACATGGAAGAGTAGTGCATCATTTCCATATACAGATTTCTAGCTACATGGCATATCAGGCCAATATGCCCATATACTGTGAGCAAGCTACATGGCAGAGTACTCAAACTTGTCCATATACAGAGTACTTGCTACTTGGCAGATGAGTCCAATATGTCCATATACTGTGAGTTAGATACATGTTAGATGAGTCTAACATGTGTATATATAGAGGACTAGCTACAAGGTAGATGAGTCCAACGTGTTCATACTGAGAGAACTGGTTCCATGGCTGATGAGGTCAACATGT
>NW_006409393.1:39182-42640 GCF_000296735.1 Chrysochloris asiatica | reverse complement strand
CAGATGAGTCCAACATGTCCATCTACTGAGAACTAGCTACATGGCAGAGTAATGCAACATTTCCATATACTGAATACTAGATTCATGGCAGATGAGTCCAACATGTCCATGTACTGAGAGGTAGCTACATGGCAGATGAGTCCCACAGGTGTATATAAAGAGGACTAACTGCAAGGCAGATGAGTCCAACATGTTCATACAGAGAGAGCTGGCTACATGGCTGATGACTGCAACATGTACATATACAGAGAGCTGGCTACATGGCAGACAAGTACAATATGTTCATATAGAGAGCTATCGAGAAGGCAGATCAGTCCAACATATCCATACACAGAGAGCTAGCTACATGGCAGAAAATTCCAAAATGTCCATATATAGAAGTAGTTAGATGGCAGAGTAGTGCAACATTTCCATATACAGAGTTCAAGCTATATGGCAGTTGAGTACAACGTGTCCATGTACTGAGAGCTAGCTATACTGCAGAGTAGTACAACATGTCTATATACAGTGTATTAGCTAGATGGCAGAAGATTCTAACACATCCATATACTGAGAGTTAGCTACATGACAGAGGAGTCCAACATGTGTATATGCAGAGGACTAGCTACAAGGCAGATTAGTCCAACATGTTCATACACAGAGAGCTCGTTTCTTGGCTGACGAGTCCAAAATGTCTATTTACAGAGAGCTAGCTACATGGCAGCGTAGTGCAACATTTCCATATATAGTGTTTTAGCTACATGGCAGATATGTCCAATGTGTCCATATACTGAGAGCTAGCTATATGGCAGACAAGTACAATATATTCATAAACAGAGGGCTACCTAGTTGGAAGATCAGTCCAACTTATCCATGTACAGAGTTTCCATATACAGAGTTCTAGCTGCATGTCATATGAGCCCAACATGTCCATATACTGAGAGGTAGCTACATGGCAGCATATTCCAACATGTCCATATACAGAGTACTACCTTCATGGCAGATAAGTCCAACATGTCCATATACTGAGAGTAAGCTACATTGCAGATGAGTCCAACATGTGGATATGTGGAGTACTAGCTCCAAGGCAGATGAATCCAATATGTTCATACAGAGAGAGCTGGCAACATGGCTGTTGAGTCCAACATGTCCATATACAGAGATCTATCTACATGGCAGAATAGTGCAACATTTCCATATGCAGAGTTCTAGGTACATGGCAGATGAGTCCAACATGTCCATATACAGAGAGCCACTTACATGGCAGAGTAGTCCATGTCCATAAACAGAGTACTAGCTATGTGACAGATGTGTACAACATATCCATATATTGGGATTTACCTACATGGCGGATGATTCTAACATGTGTATATATAGAGGAGTAGCTAAAAGACAGATGAGTCCAACATGTTCAAACAGAGAGAGCTGGATACATGGCTGATGACTCCAACATGTCCATATACAGAGAGCTAGCTGCTTGGCAGACAAGTCCAATATGTTCTTATAGAGAGAGCTATCTACATGGCAAATCAGTTCAACATATCCATGTACAAAGAGCTAGCTACATGGCAGACGAGTAAAAAATGTCCATATAAAGAGATAGGTAGATGGCAGAGTAGTGTAACATTTACATATACAGAGTTCTATCAACATGGCAGATGTGTCCAACAAGTCCATATACTGAGAGCTAGCTACATGGCAGAATAGTACAAAATGTC
The DNA here is from genome assembly GCF_000296735.1 of Chrysochloris asiatica. Lineage (NCBI taxonomy): Eukaryota > Metazoa > Chordata > Mammalia > Afrosoricida > Chrysochloridae > Chrysochloris > Chrysochloris asiatica. The sequence goes on along the minus strand of NW_006409393.1, from coordinate 40,943 downwards.
ATTATACAGGGTATTACCTACATGGCAGATGAGTGCAACATGTCCATATACTGAGAGCTGGCTACATGACAGACAAGTCCCATATGTTCATATACAGAGAGCTACCTACTTGGCAGATCATTCCTACATATTAATGTACATAGAGCTAGCTATATGGCAGACGAGTCTAAAATGTCCATATACAGTGAGATAGCTACATGGCAGTGTAGTGTAACATTTCCATATACAGAGTTCTAGCTACAAGGCAGATGAGTCCAAAATGTCCATATACAGAAAACTGAGTACATTGCAGGGTAGTGCAACTTTTCCATGTACAGAGTTCTAGCTACAATACAGAATACTCCAAAATGTCCAAATGCAGAGAGCTAGCTACATGGCAGGGAAGTGCAACATTTACATATACACTAGCTACATGGCAGATGTGTACAACTTGTCCATATACTGAGAGCTACCTACATGGCTGACGAGTCCAACATGTCCATATACAGTGTATTTGCTTCATGGCAGATGAGTCCAACATTTCCATATACTGAAATCTAGCTACATGGCAGACAAATACAAAATGACCATATACAGCGAACTAGCTACATGGCAGATGAATTTAAAATGTCAATATACTGAGAGCTAGCTACATGGCAGAAAATTTCAAAATGCTCATATACAGAGAGCTAGCTATATGGCAGGGTAGTGCAAAATTTCCACATAAAGAGTTCGAGTCACAAGGCATCAGTCCAACTTGTCTCTATACAGAGAGCTAGTTACATGGCAGAATAGTGCAAAATGTCCATATACAGGGTAATAGCTACATGGCAGATGAGTCCAACATATCAATATACTGAGAGTTGATACATGAAAGATGAGTCCAAAATGTACATATACAGAGAGCTAGCTACATGGCAGACAAGTCCAATATGTTTATATACAGAGAGCAAGCTACATGGTATAGTAGTGAAACATTTCCATATACACGGTTCTAGCTACAAGGCAGACAATTCCAAAATGCCCATATACAGAGAGCTAGCTGCATGGCAGGGTATTGCTACATTTCTATATACAGAGTTTTAGCTACAAGGCAGATGAATCCAACTTGTCTATATACAGAAAGCTAGCTACATGGTAGAGTACTCTAACATATCCATATACAGAGTTCTAGCTCCATGGCAGATGTGTCCAATGTGTTCATATACTGAGAGTTAGCTACATAACAGTGTAGTCCAACATGTCCATACAAAGAGTACTAACTACCTGGCTAATGAGACCAACTTGTCCAAATACTGAGCACTAGCTACATGGCAGACAAGTCCAATATGTTTATATACAGAGAGCAAGCTACATGTTATAGTAGTGAAACATTTCCATATACAGTGTTCTAGTTATATGGCAGATTGTCCAATGAGTCCATATACTGAGAGGTAGCTACATGGTAGACAAGTCCAATATGTTCATATAAAGACAGCTACCTACTTGGCTGATCAGTCCAACATATCCATGTACAGAGTTATAGCTGCATGGCAGACAAATCCAAAATGTCCATTTAGAGACAGCTAGCAAGATGGCAGGGTAGTGCAACATTTCCCATATATACAGTTCTAGCTATAAGGCAGATGAGTCCAACTTGTCTATATACAGAGAACTAGCTACATGAATGGGTAGTGCAACATTTCCATATACAGAGTTCTACCTACATAGCAGATGTGTCCAACGAATCCATAAACTGAGAGCTAGCTACATGGCAGAGTAGTCCACAATGTCCATATACAG
>NW_006409393.1:12171-13599 GCF_000296735.1 Chrysochloris asiatica | reverse complement strand
CAGGATAGTGCAACATTTCCACATACAGAGTTCTAGCTACAAGGCAGATGAGTTCAACTAGTCTATATACAGATAGCTAGCTACATGGCAGAGTAGTGCAACATTTGCATATAGAGAGATCTAGCTACATAGCAGATGTGTCCAACGTGTCCATATACTGTGCGCTAGCTGTAAGGCAGAGTAATCCAACATGTCCATATTCAGGGTACTAGCTACATGGCAGATGTGTTCAACGTGTGTATATACTGAAAGCCAACTACATGGCAGATAAATCCAATAAGTTCATATACTGAGACCTACTACTTGGCAGATCTGTCCAGCATGTCCATGTACACAGAGCTAGGTACATGGCAGATGATTCCAAAATGTCCATGAACTGAGAGCTAGCTCCTTGGCAGGGTAGTGCAACATTGCCATATACTGAGTTCTAGCTATATGGCAGATATATACAGAGATCTACCTACTTGTTAGATGAGTCCAACATATCCATGTACAGAGAGCCAACTACATGGAAGACCAGTCCAAAATGTCCATATACAGAGAGCTAGATACATGGCAGGGTAGTTCCACATTTCCATATACAGAGTTCTAGCTACATGACAGATGTGTCCAATATGTCCATATACTGAGAGCCAGCTGAATGGCAGACAAGTCCAATATGTTCATATACAGAGAACTACCTACTTGTCAGATCAGTCCATCATATCCATGATCAGAGAGCTAGATTCATGGCATATGAATCCAAAATGTCCATATATAGAGAGCTAGCCATATGGCAGGATAGTGCAACATTTCCATATACAGCATTCTAGCTACAAGGCAAATGAGTTCAAACTGGCTATATACAGAGAGCTAGCTACATGGCAGAATAGTCCAAAATGTCCATATTCAGGGTACTGCATGGTAGATGTGTCCAACATGTCCATATACTGAGTGCCACCTACATGGCAGACAAGTCCAATATGTTGATATACAGAGAGCTACCTACTTCGCAGATCAATCTAAAATATCCATGTACAGAGAGTTAGCTACATGGCAGATGAGTCCAAAATGTCCATATACAGACAGCTAGCTACAAGGCAGGGTAGTGAAATATTTCCATATAATGAGTTCTAACTATGTGGTGGATGTGTCCAAGATGTCCATATATTGAGAGATACCTATATGGCAGACAAGTCCAATATGTTCATATAGAGAGATACTACCTGGCAGATCAATCAAATATATCCATGTAAAGAGAGCTAGCTACATGACAGACAGTCCAAAATGTCCATATACAGAGAGCTAGCCACATGGCAGAGTAGTGCAACATTTCCATGTACAGAGTTCTAGCTACAAGGCAGATGAATCCAACTTGTCTATATACAGAAAGCTAGCTACATGGAATAGTAGTTCAAAATTTACATATACAGGGTTCTACCTACATCG
>NW_006409393.1:10131-10632 GCF_000296735.1 Chrysochloris asiatica | reverse complement strand
AGTTCTAGCTATAAAGCATATGAGTCCAAATTGTCTATATACAGAGAGCTAGCTACATGGCAGAGTACTGCAACATTTCCATATACAGGGTTCTCAGTACATGGCAGATGTGTCCAACATGTCCATACACTGAGAGCTAGTTACATGGCAGAGAAGTCCAACATGTCCATATACAGGGAACTAGCTACATTTCAGATGAGTCCAACATGTCCATATATTGAGAGCTAGCTACCTGTCAGACAAGTCCAATATGTTCATATACAGAGAGATACCTACTTCGCAGATCAGTGTAACATATCCATGTACAGAGAGTTAGCTACATGGCAGACAAGTCCAAAATGTCTATATACAGAGAGCTAGATACATGGCAGACGATTCCAAAATGTTCATATACAGAGAGCTAGCTACATGGCAGGGTAGTGCAACATTTCCATATAAAGAGTTCTAGCTACGTGGCAGATGTGTCCAAGTTGTCCATATATTGAGAGTTACCTACATGGC
>NW_006409393.1:2067-9585 GCF_000296735.1 Chrysochloris asiatica | reverse complement strand
GACAAGTCCTATATGTTCATATACAGAGGGATACCTATTTGGTAGATAGCTATCTGTATATGAACATATTGGACTTTTCTGCCATGTAGGTGGCTAACAGTATATGGACACATTGGACACATCTGACATGTAGCTAGTACCCTGAATATGGACATTTTAGACTATTCTGCCATGTAGCTAGCTCTCTGTATATGGACACGTTGGACACATCTGCCATGTAGCTAGAACTCTGTATGTGGAAACAATGCACTACTCTGCCATGAAGCTAGCTCTCTGTATATAGACAAGTTGGTCTCATCTGCCTTATAGCTAGAACTCTGTATATGGAAATGTTCACTACCCTGCCATGTAGCTAGTGCTCTGCATATGGACATTTTGGACTCATCTGCCATGTAGCTAGCTCTCTTTACATGGATATGATGAACTGATCTGCCAATTAGGTAGCTCTCTGTATATGAACACATTGGACTTGCCTGCTATGTAGCTAGCTCTCTGTGTATTGACAAGTTGGATTCATCTGCCTTGTACCTAGAAATCTGTATATGGAAATCTTGCACTACACTGTCATGTAGCTTGCTCTCTTTATATGGACATTTTGCACTCGTCTGCTATGTAGCTAGCTCTCTGTACATGGATATGTTGGACTAATCTTCCAAGTAGGTAGCTCTCTGTATATGAACATATTGAAATTGTCTGTCATGTAGCTAATTGTTATTATATGGACACGTTGGACACATCTGCCATGTAGCTAGAACTCTGTATATTGAAATGTTGCACTAGACTGCCATGTAGCTATCTCTCTGTATATAGACAAACTAGACTCATCTGCTTGAAGCGAGAACTCTTTATATGGAAATATTGCACTACCCTGCCATGTAGCTAGCTCTCTGTATATGGATATGTTACTCTGATCTTCGAAGTAGTTAGCTCTCTGTATATGAACATATTGAACTGTCTGCCATATAGGTAGCTGTCAGTATATGGATATGTTGGACTGATCTGCCATGTAGTTAGTACACTCTTTAAGGACATGTTGGACTGCTCTACCATGTAGCTAGCTTTCAGTATATGGACACGTTGGAAACATCTGCCATATAACTAGAAACCTGAATATGGACATGTTGGAGTATTTTGCCATGTAGCTAGCTTTCTGTATATAGACAATTTGTAATCATCTGCCTTGTAGCTAGGACTCTGAATACGGAAATGTTGCACTTTCCTGCCATGTAGCTTGTTCTCTGTATATGGACATTTTGGATTCGTCTGCCATGTAGTTAGCTCTCTGTATGTAGATACATTATGCTGATCTTTCAAGTAGGTAGCTCTCTGTATATGAACATATAGGACTTTTCTGCCTTGTTGGAGGCCCTCAGTATATGGACACGTTGGACACATCTGCCATGTAACTACTACCCTGAATATGGACATGTTGTACTACTCTGCCATGTAGCTAGCTCTCAGTATATGGACACCTTGGACACATCTACCGTGTAGCTCGAACTCTGTAGAGAGAAATGTTGCAGTACTCTGCCATGTAGCTAGCTCTCTGTATATAGAGAAGTTGGACTCATCTGCCTTGTAGCTAGAACACTGTATTTAGAAATGGTGCACTACCCTGCCATCTAGCTAGCTCTCTGTATACGGACAGGTTTAACTCGCATGCCATGAAGATAGCTCTCTGTACGTGGATATGTTGGACTGATCTGCCAAGTAGGTAGCTCTCTGTATATGAACGTATTGGACTGATCTGCCATGTAACTACCTCTCATTGTCAGGACACTTTGGACACATTTGCCATGAACCTAGAACTCTCTATATGGAAATGTTGCACTACTCTGCCATGTAGCTAGCTCTCTGTATATACACAAGTTGGACTCATCTGCCTTGTACCAAGAAATATGTATATGAAAATGTTGCACTACCCTTCCATGTAGCTTGCTCTCTGTATAAGGATATTTTGCACTCATCTGACATGTAGCTAGCTCTCTGTACATGTATATGTTACACTGATCTGCGAAGTAGGTAGCTCTCTGTATAGAAACATAATGAAATATCTGCCATGTAGCTAACTCTCAGTATATGAACTCTTAGGACTCATCTGCCAGGTAGCTTGAACTCTGTATATAGAATTAATGCAATACTCTGTCATAGAGCTAGCTCTCAGTGTATGGACACCTTGGACACATAGGCCATGCAGTAGAACTCTGTATATGGAAATATTTCACTACCCTTCCATGTAGCTAGCTCTCTGTATATAAACAAGTTGGACTCATCGGCCTTGTATCTAGAACTCTGTACATGGAACTGTTGCACTACACTGCCATGTAGCTTGCTCTGTGCATATGGACATTTTGGACTTGTCTGCCATGAAGCTAGCTCTCTGTATATGGACATTATGGACTCGTCTGTCATGTGACTAGCTCTTTGTACATGAATATGTTGGAATGATCTGCCAAATAGTTAACTCTCTGTATATGAAAATATTGGACTTGTCTGCAATGTAGCTACCTTTAAGTGTATGGATATGTTGGACTGATCTGCCATGTAGCTAGTACACCGTATATGGACATCTTGGACTACTCTACCATGTAGCTAGCTTTCAGTATATGGACATGTTGGAAATATCTGCCATATAGCTAGAAACCTGAATATGAACATGTTGGAGTACTCTGCCATGTAGCTATCTTTCTGTATATAGACAATTTGTACTCATCTGCCTTTTAGCAAGAACTCTGTATATGGAAATGTTCAGTTCCCTGCCTTGTAGCTTGCTCTCTGTATATGAACATATTGTACTTGCCTGCCATGTAGCTAGCTCTCAGTACATGGACATGTTGGACTCATCTATCATGTAACTAGTAACTTGTATATGGACATATTGGACTGATCTGCCATGTACCTAGCTCTCATTGTATGGACATGTTGGACACATGTAACATGTACCTGGAACTCTGTATATGGAAATGTTGCACTACCCTGCCATGTAGCTATCTCTCTATATATAGACAAGTTGGACACATCTGCCTTGTACCTAGAACTCTGTATATGAGAATGTTACACTACCCTGTCATGTAGCTAGCTCTCTGTACATGGATATGTTGGACTGATCTGACAAGTATGTAGCTCTCTGTATATGAACATATTGGAATTGTCTGCCATGTAGCTAGCTTTCAGTATATGGACACGTTGGACACATCTACCATGTAGCTAGATCTCTGTATATTGAAATGTTGCATTATACTGCTATGTAGATAGCTCTCTGTATATAAACAAGCTGGACTCCTCTGTCTTGTAGCGAGAACTCTGTATATGGTAATGTTGCACTACCCTGCCATGTAGCTAGCTCTCTGTATATGGACATTTTGGATTTCTCTGCCATGTAGCTAGCCCTCTGTACATGGATATGTTACACTGATCTGAGAATTAGGTAGCTCTCTGTATATGAACATATTGAACTGTCTGCCATGTAGCTAGCTCTCAGTATATGGATATGTTGGACTGATCTGCCATGTAGCTAGTACCCTGTATATGGACATGATGGACTGCTCTACCATGTAGCTAGCTCTGAGTATATGGACACGTTGGAAACATCTGCCATATAGCTAGAAACCTGAATATGAACATGTTGGTGTACTCTGCCATGTAGCTAGCTCTCTGTACATAGACAGTTTCCTCATCTGCCTTGCAGCTAGAATCTGTATATGGAAATGTTGCACTACCCTGTCATGCAGCTTGTTCTCTGTTTATGAACATTTGGGACTCGTTTGCCATGTAGCTAGCTCTCTGTACATAGACAGTTTCCTCATCTGCCTTGCAGCTAGAATCTGTATATGGAAATGTTGCACTACCCTGTCATGCAGCTTGTTCTCTGTTTATGAACATTTGGGACTCGTTTGCCATGTAGCTAGCTCTCTGTACATAGACAGTTTCCTCATCTGCCTTGCAGCTAGAATCTGTATATGGAAATGTTGCACTACCCTGTCATGCAGCTTGTTCTCTGTTTATGAACATTTGGGACTCGTTTGCCATGTAGCTAGCTCTCTGTACATAGACAGTTTCCTCATCTGCCTTGCAGCTAGAATCTGTATATGGAAATGTTGCACTACCCTGTCATGCAGCTTGTTCTCTGTTTATGAACATTTGGGACTCGTTTGCCATGTAGCTAGCTCTCTGTACATAGACAGTTTCCTCATCTGCCTTGCAGCTAGAATCTGTATATGGAAATGTTGCACTACCCTGTCATGCAGCTTGTTCTCTGTTTATGAACATTTGGGACTCGTTTGCCATGTAGCTAGCTCTCTGTACATAGACAGTTTCCTCATCTGCCTTGCAGCTAGAATCTGTATATGGAAATGTTGCACTACCCTGTCATGCAGCTTGTTCTCTGTTTATGAACATTTGGGACTCGTTTGCCATGTAGCTAGCTCTCTGTACATAGACAGTTTCCTCATCTGCCTTGCAGCTAGAATCTGTATATGGAAATGTTGCACTACCCTGTCATGCAGCTTGTTCTCTGTTTATGAACATTTGGGACTCGTTTGCCATGTAGCTAGCTCTCTGTACATAGACAGTTTCCTCATCTGCCTTGCAGCTAGAATCTGTATATGGAAATGTTGCACTACCCTGTCATGCAGCTTGTTCTCTGTTTATGAACATTTGGGACTCGTTTGCCATGTAGCTAGCTCTCTATACATGGATATGTTACACTGATCTGTCAAGTAGGTAGCTCTCTATATATGAACATATAGGATTTTTCTACCTTGTAGGTGGCTGTCTGTATATCGACACATTGGACACATCTGCCATGTAGCTACTACCCTAATATGGACATGTTGGACTACTCTGCCATGTAGCTAGCTCTCAGTATATGGATACTTTGCAAACATCTGCCATATGGCTTGATCTCTGTATATGGAAATTTTGCACTAATCTGCCACATAGCTAGCTATGTGTATATATAACAGTTGCACTAATCTTCCTTGTAGCTAGAACTTTGTATATAGAAATGGTGCACTACCCTGCCATCCAGCTACCTCTCTGTATATGGACATGTTGGACTCGCATGCCATGTAGCTAGCTTTCTGTATATGGATATGTTGGACTGATCTGCCAAGTAGTTAGCTCTCTGTATATGAACATATTGACCTTGTCTGCCCTGTCTTTGGCTCTCAGTATATGGACACGTTGGACACATCTGCCATGTAGCTACTACCCTAAATGTGGACAAGTTGGACTACTCTGCCATATAGCTAGCTCTCAGTATATGGACACGTTGGACACATCTGCCATGTAGCTCGAATTCTGTATATGATAATGTTTCACTACTCTGCCATGTAGCTAGCTCTCTATATATACCCAAGTTGGACTCATCTGTGTTGTAGCTAGAACTCTGTACTTGGAAATGTTTCACTACCCTGCCATGTGCCTAGCTCTCTCTATATGGACATTTTGGTCTCATTTGTCATGTAGCTAGCTCTCTGTACGTGGATATGTTGGACTGATCTTCCAAGTAGGTAGTTCTCTGTATATGAACATATTGGACTTGTATGCCATGTAGCTATCTCTCCGTATATGGAAACATTGGACACATCTGTCATGTAGCTAGAACTCTGTATATGGAAATGTTGCACTACTCTGTCATGTAGCTAGCTCTCTGTATATAGACAAGTTGGACTCATCTGCCTTGTAGCTAGAATTCTGTATATGAAAATGTTCACTACCCTGACATGTAGCTAGCTCTCTGTATATGGACATTTTCGACTTGTGTACCTACCATGTACCTAGCTCTCTGTATATGTATATGTTGGACTGATCTGCCTAGTAGGTAGCTCTCTCTATATCAATATATTGGACTTGTCTGCCATGAAACTAGTTCTCAGTCTATGAACACGTTGGACACATCTGCCATGTAACTCGAACTCTGTATATGGAAATGTGGCACTACTCTGCAATGTAGCTACCTCTCTGTATATAGATAAGTTGGACTCATCTGCCTTGTATCTAGAATTTCTGGTTATGGAAATATTGCACTACCCTGCCATGTGGTTAGCTCTCTGGAAATAGACATTTTGGACTCCTCTGCCATGTAACTAGCTCTCTGTACACAGATATGTCGGACTGATCTAACAAGTAGGTAGCTATCTGTATATGAACATATTGGACTTTTCTGCACTGTAGATGGTTCTCTGTATATTGACACGTTGAACACATCTGCCATGTAGCTAGAACTCTGTATATGGTAAATTTGCACTACTCTGTCAAGTAGCTAGCTATCTGTATATAGACAAGTTGGACTCATCTGCCTTGTAGCCAAAACTCTGTGTATGGAAATGTTGCACTTCTCTGCCATGTGGCTAGCTCTCTGTATATAGACATTTTGGACTCGTCTGTCATGTAGCTAGCTCTCTGTACATGGATATGTTGGATTTATCTGACAAGCATGTAGCTATCTGTATATGAACATATTGGACTTGTCTCACATGTAGCTAGCTCTCAGAATATGGACACGATGAACATATGTGCCATGTAGCTAGAACTCAATATATGGAAATGTTGCACTACCCTGACATGTATGTAGCTCTCTGTATATATGCATTTTGGAATTGTCTGCCATGTAGCTACCTCTCTGTACATGGATATGTTGGACTGATCTGCCAAGTAGGTAGCTCTCTGTATATAAACATATTTGACTTGCCTGCACTGTAGGTAGCTCTCAGTATATGAACACCATTGACAAATCTGCCATGTAGCTAGAACTCAGTATATGGAAATGTTGCACTACCATGCCATGTAGCTAGGTCTCTGTATATGGATATTTTTGAATCATCTGTCATGTAGCTAGCTCTCTGTACATGGATATGTTAGACTCATCTGCAAAGAAGGTAGCTCTCTGTATATGAACATATTGTACTTGTCTGCCATGTAATTGGCTCTCAGTTTATGGACTAGTTGGACACATTTGCCATGTAACTAGTACCCTGAATATGGGCGTGTTAGACTACTCTGCCATGTAGCGAGCTCTCAGTATATGGACACATTGGACACCTCTGCCATGTAGCTGGAACCCTGTATAAGGAAATGTTGCACTACGCTGCCATGTAGTTAGTTCTCTATATAAAGACAACTTGGACTCATCTGCCTTGTAGCTAGAACACTGTATATGAAAATGTTGCCCTACCCTGCCATGTAGCCAGCTCTCTGTATATGGACATTTTGATCTCCTCTGCCATGTAGCTAGCTCTCTATACATGGATATGTTACAATGATCTGCGAAGTAGGTACCACTCTGTATATGAACATATTGGTCTTGTCTACCATGTAGCTAGCTCTCAGTATATGGCCTTGTTGGATTAATCTGCCTTGTAGCTAGTACCCTGTATAGAGGACTGTTGCACTACTCTGCCATGTAGGTAGCTCTTTGTATATGGACATTTTGGACTCGTCTGCCATGTAGCTAGCTTTCTGTACCTGGATATTTTGGAATGATCTGCCATATAGGTAGCTCTCAGTATATGGACA
>NW_006409393.1:0-598 GCF_000296735.1 Chrysochloris asiatica | reverse complement strand
TATGATATTCTTGATGTCATCCCACAACTCTTCTGGTCTTTGGTCTTTAGTGTTTAATTGATCAAATCTGTTCTTCAGATGATCTCTAAATTAAGGAGGGATAAATTCAAGATCATATTTTGCCTCTCGTAGATTTGTTTTCTTTTTCTTCAGCTTAAATTGAATTTGCATATCAGTAATTGATGGTCTGTTCCACAGTCTGCCCCTGGCCTTGTCTTCATTGATGATATGGAGCATTTCCATCATCTCTTTCCACAGATGTAGTCTATTTGATTTCTATGTGTGCCATCTGGCGAGGTCCATGTGTTAGTGCTTTAGTGCTAGGGAAAGTCCTACAGCTGTTAGGGCTTTAGGGATAGGGCTAGGGCTAGCCTGTTATGGCTTTAGGGCTAGGGCTATGGCTAGGGCTCTTATTTATTTAGGGCTAGGGTTAGAGCTAGTGCTTCTAAGGGATTTAGCGACAGTGCTAGGGCTAGGGCTTTAGGGCTAGGGCTAGAGCTAGGACATTAGGTCAAGGGCTTTAGGGCTAGGGCCAGTGATATTAAGGCTTTAGGGCTAGGGCTTGGGATAGGGCTGTTAGGGCTTTAGGGCTAGGGCT
>NW_006409392.1:62620-63347 GCF_000296735.1 Chrysochloris asiatica | reverse complement strand
TCTGTATATAGACATGTTGACTCATCTGCCTTGTAGCTGGAATTCTGTATGTGAAAATGTTGCACTACCCTGCCATGTAGCTAGCTCTCTGTACATGGATATATTGGACTGATATGCCAAGTAGTTAGCTCTCTGTATAGGAACATTTTGGACTTGTCTGCCATGTAGGTATCTCTCAGTATATGGACATGATGGACTCATCTGCCATGAAGCTGTATATGGACATGTTGGACTACTCTGACATGTAGCAAGCTCTCAGTATATGAACACTTTGTAGCAAGCTCACAGTATATGAACACTTTGGACTCATCTGCCATATAGCTTGAAATCGGTATATGTTAATGATGCACTACTCTGCCATGTAGCTAGTTCTCTATATATGGACAGTTTGTTCTCATCTGCCATGTAGCTAGAACCCTGTATATGGATATATTGAACTACTCTGCCATGTAGCTAGCTCTCAGTATATGGACATGTTGGACACATATGTCATGTAGCTAGAACTCTGTATATGGAAATGTTGCATTACCCTGGTATGTAGCTAGCTCTCTGTATATGGACATTTTATACTCGTCTGCCATGTAGCTAGCTCTCTATACATGGATATGTTGGACTGATCTGCCAAGTAGGTAGCTCTCTGTATATGAACATATTGAACTTGTCTGCCATGTAGCTACCTCTCAATATATGGATTCTTTGTACTCATCTGCCATGTAGATTGAACTCT
>NW_006409392.1:61196-61916 GCF_000296735.1 Chrysochloris asiatica | reverse complement strand
TATTCTGCCTTGTAGCTAGAACTCTGTATATGGAAATGTGCACTACCCTGTCATGTAGCTAGCACTCTGTATATGGACATTTTGGACGCGTCTGCCATGTAGCTACCTCCTGTACATGGATATGTTGGACTGATCTGCCACGTAGGTCGCTCTCGGTATATGAACATGTTTGCCTTTTCTGCCATGTAAGTAGCTTTCAGTATATGGACACGTTGGACACATCTGCCATGTAGCTAGAACTCTGTATATGGAAATATTACACTACACTGCCATGTAGCTTGCTCTCTGTATATGGACATTTTGGACTCCTCTGCCAAGTAGGTAGCTCTCTGTATATGAACATATTGTTCTTGTCTGCCATGTAGCTAGCTTTCAGTATATGGACATGTTGGACACATCTGTCATGTAGCTAGAACCCTTTATAAGGAAATGTTGCACTACCTTGACATGTAGCTAGCTGTATATGGACATTTTGGACTCATATGCCATGTACCTAGCTCTCTGTACATTGATATGTTGAACTGATCTGCCAAGTAGGTAGCTCTCTGTATATGAACATATTGCACTTGTCTGCCATGTAGCTAGCTCTCAGTATATTGACACGTTGGACTCATTTGCCTTGTAGTTAGAACTCTGAATAAGCAAATGTTGCACTACTCTGCCATGTAGCTAGCTCTTTGTATATAGACACTTTGGACTCATATGCCATTTATCTAGAAT
>NW_006409392.1:53068-59882 GCF_000296735.1 Chrysochloris asiatica | reverse complement strand
CGTTGGAAACATCTGCCACGTAATTAGAACTCTGTATATGTAAATGATGCACTACCCTGCCGTGTAGTTAGTTCTATATATATAGACAAGTTGGACTCATCTTTCTTGTATGTAGAACTCTGTATATGGAGATGTTGCACCACCCTGCCATGTAGCTAGCTCTCTGTACATGGATATGTTGTACTGATCTGCCAAGTAGAAATCTCTCTGTATATGAAAATATTGGCCTTGTCTGCCATGGAGGTAGATTTCAGTATATGGACATGTTGGACACATCTGCCATGTAGCTAGAACTCTGTATAAGGAAATGTTGCACTACCCTGCTGTGTAGCTAGCTCTCTTTATATGGACATTTTATACTAGGCTGCCATGTAGTTAGCTCTCTGTACATGGATATGTTGGACTTATCTGCCAAGGAGGTAGCTCTTTGTGTATGAACATTTTGGAGTTGTCTGTCATGTAGCTAGCACTCAGTATATGGACATTTTGTACTAATTAGCCATGGAGCTAGTCCTCTATATATACACATGTTGGACTCATTTGCCATATATTTAACTCTCAGTATATGGACATGTTGGACTCATATGACATGTAGCTAGTACCCTGTATATGGACATGTTGAACTATTCTGCCATGTAGCTAGCCCTCAGTATATGGACACATTGGACACTTCTGTCATGTAGCTAGCTCTCTGTATATGAACATATTGGACATATCTACCATGTAGCTAGCTCTAAGGTTTCTAAGGTTATGAACATTTGGGACTCATCTTCCATGTAGCTTGAACTCTGTATATGAAAACGATGCACTACTCTGCCATGTAGCTAGCTTTCTCTACATGAACATTTTTGACTTGTCTGACTTGTTGCTAGCTCTCTGTACATGGATATGTTTGACTGATCTGCCAAGTAGGTAGCTCTCTGTATATGAACATATTGGACATATCTGCCATGTAGCTAGCTCTCAGTATGTGGACAAGTTTGAACACATCTGCCATGTATCTAGAACTCTGTATATTGAAATGTTGCACTACCCTGCTGTGTAGCGAGCTCTCTGTATATGGACATCTTGGTCTCATCTGCCATGTAGCTAACTCCTGTACATGGATACATTGGACTGATCTGCCAAATAGGTAGCTCTCTGTATATGAACATATTGGCCTTTTTACCCATGTAGGTTGATTTCAGTATATGGACACGTTGGACACATCTGCCCCATGTAGCTGGAACTCTGTATATGGAAATGTTGCCCTACCCTGCCGTGCAGCTAGCTCTCTGTATATAGACACTGGACTCGTGTGCCTTGTGGCTAGAACTCTGTAAATGGAAATATTGCACTACCCTACTATATAGCTAGCTCTCTGTATATGGACATTTTGGACTCGTTTTCCATGTAGCTAGCTCTCTGTATATGGATATGTTGAAATGATCTGCCAAGTAGGTAGCTCTTTGTATATGAACATATTGGACTCGTCTGCCATGTAGCTAGTACTCTGTATATGGACATGTTGGAATACTCTGCCATATAGCTAGCTTTCAGGGTATGGACACGATGGACACATCTGCCATGTAGCAAGAACTCTGTATATGGAAATGTTGCACTACCCTGCCATGTAGCTAGCTTTCTATATACAGACAAGTTGGAATTATCTGTCTTGTAGATAGAACTCTGTATATGTAAATATTGCACTACTCTATCGTGTAATTAACTCTCTGTATATGGACATTTTGGTCTCGTTTGACATGTAGCTAGCTCTCTGGACATGGATATGTTGCACTGATCTGCTAAGTAAGTAGCTCTCTGTTTATGAACATATTGGACTTCTCTGCCATATAGCTATCTCTCAGTATAAGGACATTTTGGACAAATCTGCCATGTAGCTAGAACTATGTATATGTAAATGTTGCACTATTCTGCCTTGTAGCTAGCTCTCTATATAGACAAATTGGACTCATCTTCCTTGCAGCTTTAACTCTGTATATGGAAATGATGCACTACCCTGCCATGTAGCTAGCTCTCTTTAGATGGACATTTTGGACTCATCTGACATGTCGCGATCTCTCTGTGTATGGATATTCTGGATTGATCTGCCATGTAGCTTATTCTCAGTATATGGACACATTGGACACATCTGCCATGCACCTAGAAGTCTGTATATGGAAATGTTCCACTACTCTGCATGTATCTAGCTCTCTGTATATGAACATTTTGGACTCCTCTGCCATGTAACTATCTCTCTGTACATGAATATGTTGGAATGATCTGCCAAGTAGGTAGCTCTTTCTATATGAACATATTGGACTGGTCTGCCATGTAGCTTGTACTCTGTATATAGACATGTTGGAATACTCTGCCATATAGCTAGCTTTCAGGGTATGGACACGTTGGACATACCTGCCATGTAGCTAGAACTCTGTATATGGAAATGTTGCACTACCATTCCATGTAGCTAGCTTTCTATATACAGACAAGTTGGAATCACCTGTCTTGTAGATAGAACTCTGTATATGGAAATATTGCACTACCCTACCATGTAGCTAGCTCTCTGTATATGGACATTTTGGACTTGTCTGCCATTTAGCTAGCTTTTTTACATGGATATGTTGGAATGATCTGCCAAGTAGGTAGCTCTCTGTATATGAACATATTGACCATGTCTGCCAAGTAGCTAGTACCGTGTTTATGGACACGTTGAACACATCTTCCATGTAGGTAGAACTTTGTATATGGAAATGATGCACTACTCTGCCATGTAGCTAGATCTCTGCATATGGACATTTTGAAATTGTCTGCTATGTAGCCAGCTCTCTGTACATGGATATGTTGGACTGATCTGTCAAGTAGGTATCTCTTTGTATATGAACATATTGTACATGTCTGCCATGTAGCTAGCTCTCAGAATATGGACATGTTGGACTCATCTGCCATGTAGTTAGCACCCTGTATATGGACATATTGCACTACTCTGCCACGTAGCTAGCTCTCAGTATGTGGACAAGTTGGACGTATCTGCCATATAGCTAGAACTCTGTATATGGAAATCTTGTACTAATCTGCCATGTAGCTAGCTCTCTGTATATGAACATATTGGCCTTATCTGCCATTTAGCTAGCTCTCAGTGTGTAGATACATAGGACACATATGCCATGTAGCTAGAACTCTGTATATGATAATGTTGCACTACTCTGCCATGTAGCTAGTTCTCTATATATAGACTAGATGGACTCATCTGCCTTGCAGCAAGAACTCTGTATATGGAAATGTTGCACTACCCTGCCACGTAGCTCACTCTTTGTATATGAACATATTGGACTTGTCTGCCATGTAGGCTGCTCTCAGTATATGGACACATTGGACACATCTGCCATGTAGCTAGAAGTCTGTAAATAGAAATGTCACACTACCCTGCCATTTAACTAGCTCTCTGTTTATGGACATTTTGGACTCATCTGTCATGTAGCTAGCTCTCTGTACATGGATATGTTGGACTGATCTGCAAAGTAGGTAGCTCTCTGTATAGGAACATATTAGACTTGTCTTCCATATAGCTAGCTCTCTGTATATTGACACGTTTGCCACATTGGCCATGTAGTTAGAACTCTGTATATGGAAATTTTGCAATACTCTTCCATGTAGCTCGCTCTCTGTATATAGACAAGTTGGACTCATCTGCCTTTTAGCTAGAACACTGTATATGGAAATGTTGATCTACCCTGCCACATAGGTAGCTCTCTGTATATCGACATTTTGGACTCATAGGCCATGTAGCTAGTTCTCTGTATATGGATATGTTGGACTGTTGTGCCTAATAGGTAGCTCTCTGTATATGAACATATTGGAATTGTCTGCCTAGAGCTAGCTTTTAGAATATGGACACTTTGGACACATCTGCCGAGTAGCTAGAACTCTGTATATGGACATATTGGACTACTCTGTGATGTAGCTAGCTCTCAGTATATGAACACTTGGGACTCATCTGTCATGTAGCTTGAACTCTCTATATGGAAATGATTCACTACTGTGCTATGTAGCTAGCTCTCTGAGCATGGACATTTTGGATTCGTCTGACATGTAGCTAGCTATCAGTATATGGACACGTTGAACACATCTGCCATGTAGCTAGAACTCTGTATATGGAAATGTTGCAATACCCTTCCATGTAGTTAGCTCTCTGTATATAGACAAGTTGTACTCATCTGCTTTGTAGCTAGAACTATGTATATGGATATATTGCACTACCCTGCCATGTAGCTAGCTCTCTGGATAAGGACATTATGGACTCGTCTGCCATGTAGCTAGCTCTCTGGACATGGATATGATGGACTGATTTGTCATGTAGGTAGCTCTCTGTATATGAACATAATGAACGTGTCTGCCATATAGCTAGCTCTCAGTATATGGACATGTTTGACTCATTTGTCATGTAGCTAGTACCGTGTGTATGGACACGTTGGACACATCTTCCATGTAGGTAGAACTCTGTATATGGAAATGTTGCACTACTCTTACATGTAGCTAACTCTTTAGATATGGACATTTTGGAATTGCCTGCTATGTAGACACCTCTCTGTACATGGATATGTTGGACTGATCTGCCAAGTAGGTAGCTCTTTGTATATGAACATATTGCACGTGTCTGACTTGCAGCTAGCTGTCAGAATATTGACATGTTGGACTCATCTGCCATGTATCTACTAACCTGTGTATGGACATGTTGGACTCATCTGCCACATAGCTAGTACCCTGTACATGGACATGTTGGACTGATCTGCCTTATAGGTAGCTCTCAGTATATGGACACCTTGGACATATCTGCCATGTCGCTAGAACTCTGTATATGGAAATGTTGCACTACTCTGCCATGTAGTTGTTGTTGTTGTTCTTGTTGTTGTTAAGTGCCATCGAGTTGGGTCCGACCCATAGCGACCCTGTACAGGGTTTCCGAGAGTGTAAATCTTTATGGGAGTGGAAAGCCTCATCTTTCTCCCGCGGAGTGGATGGTAGTTTCGAACCGTTGACCTTAAGGTTCGCAGCCCGATTCGTAACCACTACACTACCAGAGCACCTTTGCCATGTAGTTAGCTCTCTCTATATATAGACAAGTTGGCTTCTTCTGCCTTGCAGCTAGAACACTATATGGACATTTTGGACCCGTCTGCCATGTAGCCAGCTCTCTATACATGGATATGATGGACTGATCTACCAAATAGGTAGCTCTCTGCATATTAACATACTGGACTTGTCTGCCAGGTAACTAGCTCTCAGTATATGGACATGTTGGACTCATTAGCCAGGTAGCTAGTACACTTTATATGGACATGTTGGACTACTCTGCAATGTAGCTACCTCTCAGTATATAGACAAGTTGGGCTCATCTGCCTTGTGGCTTGAACTCTGCATATGGAAATGTTGCACTAATCTGCCATGTAGCTAGCTCTCAGTATATGGACATGTTGGACACATCTGCCATGTAGCCAGTATCCTGTATATAGATATGTTGGACTTATCTGCCTTGTGCCTAGAACTGTGTATATGGAAATGTTGTTCTACACTGCCATGTAGCTAGCTCTCCGTGTATAGACAAGTTGGACTCATCTGCCTTGTAGCTAGAACTCTATATATGGAAATGTTGCACTACCCTGGCATGTAGCTAGCTCTCTGTATATGGACATTTTGGATTTGTCTGCCATGTAGCTAGCTCTCTGTACATGGATATGTTGGACTGATTTGCCAAGTAGGTAGCTCTCTGTATATGAACATTTTGGAGTTTTATGCCGTGTAGTTAACTCTCAGTATATGGACTCGTGGGTCACATCTGCCATGTAGCTAGAACTCTGTATATGGAAATGTTGCACTACCCTCTCATGTATCTAGCTCTCTGTATAAGGAAATTTTGGACTCGTCTGCCATGTATCTAGCTCTCTGTACATGGATATGTAGGACTGATCTGCCATGTAGGTAGCTTTCTGTATCTGAACATATTATTGGACTTGTCTGCCATGTAGCTAGCTCTCAGTATATTGACACATTTGACGCATATGCCATGTAGTTAGCTCTCTGTATGTAGAAAAGTTGGACTCATCTGCCTTGAAGCTAGAACTCTGTATATGGTAATGTTGCACTACCCTGCCATGTAGCTAGCTCTCTGTATATGAACATAATGGACTTGTCTGCCATGTAGCTGGCTCTCATAATATCGACATATTGGATTCGTTAGCCAGGGAGCTAGTCCTCTATATATACACATGTTGGAGTCATTTGTAATGTACTTAACTCTCAGAATATGGAAATGTTGGTCTCATTAGCCAGGTAGCTAGTACTCTTTACATGGACATGTTGGACTGATCTACCATGTAGCTAGCTTTCTGTATAGCAACATTTTGGACTAGTCTCCCATGTAGGTACCTTCAGTATATGGACATGTTGGACTCATCTGCCATGTAGATATTACCCTTTATATGGACATCTTGGACTGATCTGCCATGTAGGTAGCTCTCAGTATATGGACATGTTGGAAACATCTGCCATGTAGCTAGAATTCTGTATATGGAAATGTTGCCATGTAGTTAGCTCTCTGTATATAGACAAGTTGGATTCCTCTGCGTTGTATCTAGAACACTGTATATGGATATTTTGGACTTGTCTGCCATGTAGCTAGCTCTCTGTACATGGATATGATGGACGGACCTGCCAAGTAGGTAGCTCTCTGCATATAAACCTATTGGACTTGTCTACCATGTAGCTAGCTCTCAGTATTTGGACATGTTGGACTCATTAGGCAGGTAGCTAGTACTATTTACATGGACATGTTGGA
>NW_006409392.1:49851-50494 GCF_000296735.1 Chrysochloris asiatica | reverse complement strand
ATGTAGCTAGCTCTCTGTATATGGATATATTGGACTCATCTGCCATTTATCTAGCTCTGTACATGGATATGTTGCATTGATCTGCCAAGTGGGTAGCTCTCTGTATATGAACACATTGGACTTATCTTTCATGTAGCTAGCTCTCAATATATGGACATGTTGGACTCATCTGCCATGTAGCTACTACCCTGTATATGTACATGTTGGACTACTCTGCCATGTAGCGAGCTCTCATTATATGAACACTTTGGAGTAAACTGCCATGTAGCTTAAACTCTGTATATGGATATGATGTACAACTCTGGCATGTAACTAGCTCTCTGCCTATGGACATTTTCGACTAATCTGCAAAGAAGCTAGTACCCTGTATATGGACATGTTTGACTTCTCTGCCATGTAGCTAGCTCTCAGTATATGGACACGTTGGACACATCTGCCATGTAGCTAAAACTCTGTATTTGGACATTTTGGACTCATCTGACATGTAGCTAGCTCTCTGTGCATAGATAAGTTGGACTGATCTGCCAAGTAGTTAGCTCTCTGTATATGAATATATTGGACTTATCTGCCATGTAGTTAGCTTTCAGTATATGGACATGTTGGACTCATTAGCTATGTAGCTAGTACCCTTTATATGGACATG